>NW_026944250.1:0-7962 GCF_033297405.1 Parathielavia appendiculata | reverse complement strand
CAATGGCGACAGGGAGATTGGATCTTGACGAGGAAGGACGGAGATTGGATCATTCACAGTAGGGGAATTCTACTAACACCACACAGCCTCAGTCAGCAGATCCCGCTGTAGCTGCTGAAGATAGGACGCTGAACACTTGGAGAACGCAGCCTCCAAGTCGATCTGCTAAACTAAGTCAAGAGGCAACAGGTGGTGTGAGAAAAGGGGAGAGAGTAGAGGGCTTGTACGAGTTGATGATTGAGCGTCAACGAATGGAATGTAGTTAGCGTGCCAAGGCCCTTTAGGCTTCGTGCCTCCGGGCGAAATAAATTCCATCCATCCATTCAGTTGATGTAGGATTGTGATCTGTCCCAGGGTCACACAGGACATTGATAAGGTTCAATAGTTGTCACATTGCATTGATCTGGCTTCACACAATATTGAGCTACCTGATTGGTAAAGAAGCCTGCAGAACCCATCTGCAGAGCGTGGGACAGACACACTATCAATCCTCATCCAAACATTATGCAGGTTGTGGAGGTGGCGGCGCGACGGCCTTGGTAATGACAAAGTTGTCAAACCAAAAGAGGACGGACGCCCTGGGGTCCCCAGAGATCCGAATCTGGACCATGTCCGAACCCAAGGCTGTAAACGTCACCGTAAACGTGGTCCAGGGAAATTCGCCCTCCTCATAACCCCCGTACGCAAAGTACTCCCCATTGACATCGACACTCCATTCTAACCCACGGCCATCGCTGTCGGTAGCCCATTTTTGCTTCATAACAGCAACCGAAAGGCGGTATATCTGACCTGGGACAGTGTTGAGGGTCTGGTAGATGTAAATGTTGCCATCCTCCCGGTCAAACATCAAGTAGTCGACGAAAACCTCAAGCGCAGAGGAGCCACTCGACGGTTCAATCTGAGCCCCTGCCCCGCCGCCAATCGCAGTGCTGATAACCCATGGCTCCGTTTCAAAGCCGCACTCAAAGGCCCCGTTGACGAGGACTGCCGAAGACGCTTCCGGGGTTCCCGGGCATGTATCACTGGGCGGGTCGGGCCCGGTCTCGGGCTCCTTCTCGTACAGGTTCAGCCGGCCAGGACCGCCGCAGTAAGTGGAGCTGTCGCCTGCGCAAAGCATGCTGCAATCCTTCTCGTCGGCCGCCGCGCCCAAAACGGTGTTGCCGCAGTAGCACTCCCGAGAGTATTCGACGCCGAAGAAGGCGAAGTCCGTACAGAATGCCGCGCAGCTTCCGAGCGTCATATCGTCGGTGGCGTAACTGGCCCCGTTTAGGGACCTGTCGTAGACACTGTCGGCCCAGCACGATTTGTATGTGAACTCGCCGACTTGAGAGGGTGAACCACCCGGGTTGCCGCCCAGCGAAGGGTTGTGGAAGACGCCGAGACGGTTCGCGGCGCCGCACATCTGGCCGCTGTTGCCCCCGCACGGCATGTTGCAGTCGTTCTGTGGCTTCTCGACGCTCGACGACGACAGATCGGTGCCGCAATAGCATTCCTTGCTGTACTCAACACCGAACCAAGCGTATGAGCTGCAGGCTGCCGCACACATCTCTAGCGTCATGTGGTCGTCGTGCAGCGCGCTGCCGCTGAGGACGCGCTGGGGACTGTCTGTGTAGCAGCCCTGGTAGACGTAATTGCCGACGGGCTCAACGGGGGTCGAAGCAACGGGAACTGGTCCGTACACGTTCAACCTGCCGCCAGCGCCGCAGAGCTGAGAACTTTCTCCCGAGCATGTCATGGAGCACTGGGACTCGGGAGCGGCGACGGTTGGGACTTCGTTGCCGCAATAGCACTCGGAGCCGTACTCGGTGCCAAAGTAAGCGTAGCCAGTGCAGTGCTCGGCACATTTGGCAGCCGTCATGTCAGGTGCTGAGGTACCCCTGAAAGGTAGAGCTCGACCGGGCGCCTCGTGGAAGCATCCGGCGTAAGAAATGCCGTCCAGCTCGGCAGGAGCAGGCCCAGATGCAGGCGCAGTGTTCTCGTACACGGAGAGGCGGTCGCCGGCGCCACAGGTGGCAGTGGCATCACCGGCGCAAGGGAACGAGCACTCGGAATTGTCTGCGATGGTGGCGGCGGACGAGATGGTGTTGTCGCAATAGCATTCGCGGGCAAACTCGAGGCCGAAGTACTTGTACCTGGAGCAGAAGGCAGCACATGACGCGACGGTCATACCGTTGTCGGCATAGTTGGCGGCCGACAGTGCGCGATGGCCGTCACTGTTGTCGACATAGCAGCCCTTGGAGGTGTATACTTCGGCTTGCCTTCTGCCCAGACTGTTTGGAAGGGAGTGAACAGAGGCAATGAAGGTCAGGACAGAGATGGCCAGCAGGCCATGACCACGAGCCAAGGCCATCTGCTGAGGTGACAGCACTGCAGACGACTAGACGATCGACGAGTGATTGAGCTGGCTGCTCTTGCTGATGGACACCCCTTTGTGCAGATGGGGCTCAACTTATACAAATCCGTCCACTCCGACAATCCCGTCCTCCGGAAGGCGTGCCTCGGACCCAACCCTTCATTGAGCACCCGTGGACGTCAGCTGATAGGACTAGGCCGCAAGTGTCGTAGCCACTGGTTCTAGACCACAAACCGGCGCGCCGCCAATGATGTCCCGAAACTAGCGCGATCCTGATTGACCTCAGCTGGCAAGAGTCCGCGCCGATGTACAACTATGAATTGTTATCCCACTCACGGCGTCGGTGGCTTCGACCTAGCGAAACGCTAACGCGAGAAATTCGGCGAGATCGTTCATCAATCAAGGTTAAACATGTGGGGAGCTGAAGCAGGGAGCATTACACCGTTGAATTGCACTTGGTCATGCCGTATAGATCTGCACCTGATTTGTGAATGCTTTTGAGAATCTGATGTGAGCCTCTTACACCTATTCAAGGATACATAATTGTAGTGTGGTACGTAGGTCCTCCGCCGAATTCCATTGACCGAGAGTACCACGATAGGATATGTCTCCAGGAATCCGGATATGTGTACAGAATAAACCGTCCCACACGTTATTGGGACCAGGGCCACAGACTTGCTTGCCACTGCCAGGCAGACTCGCTCAAATGTGGGCTTCCCAGACCTTGCTCTTCTCCTCGGCTGTTTTGCTCTCAGCTCTCTCAGCAAGTTGCCGTCATGTGCCAGGGCGGTTCAGGCTCTGCCAAACTGGCCGCCACTGGAGCCAAAGAATATCGTGGCTCTACTCGGAGGCTGCTGTTGCGCTCTGAGGGCTTCGAAGCGAAAGGGGGAGTTTCCGTATGCATGCAGTCACACCGCTAGTATTACCACAGTAAGCTCTCGGCGATGACTGACAGAGTTTGGTTCTTGCGCCAGTTGTATGCCAAGCCCGCCGATCATGCAACGGTTCGTTGGGCGTGATCGGCGATCAGCCGCTCCCGGCCCAGTCAGGTACCCGAAGAAAAGTGGTGTGCAATTTAGAAGAGATCGCTGGTGGAATCTTCCTGATGCCGTATCCAGCTGATCAGCCGAATGACGCCAGCTGGCAGCAGCTGGCTGGACTGGCCCCGACTGCATCAACACCAATTCTTCCCCGTGAATTTGTTGGAAAGTCGTGACACTGGAAACTCGGACGCTCAGCTGCACGTGCCCTGCTAGCCTTAGCAAACGCTGTCCTCAGTCCCGAGCATGCTGTTAGCGTGCCAAGGCCCTTTAGGCTTCGTGCCTCCGGGCGAAATAAATTCCATCCATCCATCCATCCGAGCATGCTGCCCCATCGGCCACAGCAGCTCCTCCCGCCCTACGACCGACAGCAGATGCTGCAACCCCACTTCTTCCGGCAGCACCGCTTGCACCTCCGGACGTCGTATTGCATACCTCTCTGGACAATACTGGAGGTGAGATTGCGGAGCTGCCGCGGGCAGTGGCAGGTGATCGAGCGGTGAACACTGGAGAGCGCTCGGCCAGCGCCGGTTCGCTCGAGGACCGAGCGGATAACATCCGTTGAGATAGCATGATGCAAAAGATACTGGTACGCTGAAACTGCTACTACCCTGAAGCATTAATCGTGCGCCAAGAGCTCGTGTTGCCGTCCTGCTCCTGCCACTCTTTCAGAACAAAGAGAGTAGAGACCGTGTCTGGATGATCTCGGCCTAGTACTTGCTGCTGGTGATGGAAGCAGGTCTTCATCAAGTCTAGACGCACAGACCCAACGATTGAATGCACCCAACGATTGTTGATGATCCTGCATCCCCCACACCACACAACAACATGTCTAGATCACTCATTTGTATAGCAATCTATGTAGGGGAAAGTGCAAACTACATCTCCTCAACCTGACGAAGGCGATTCAGCCCATGTACAATCACGTCCTGCGCTTGTTCAACGGCTGGCCCCGGGTCGACTGTCTTTGTCGTTTTCCTCCGCTTGGGTGGCTTCTCACTCTCTTTCTGAGCCGCCACAATCTCTTCAATCTTCGCAAAAGCATCGTTGGCACTCTCTTTGACCCTCTTTTTACTACTTGGCTTGTGGGCTTCCAACTGGCCAGATATCTCTTTGATTTGAGCGCGCAAGCTGGCGACCTCGGCGTTCTTCGAGTCCAACGACTTGCCAACCTTGTATAAAACAGACCTCAGCATGCGATTGTTTGGAGATACGTGCTCCCTGGCGTTTTTCAAGGCTCTGCGAATATCCTGTGACTTCTGGGGAGCCTGCAGATATATGTTGGTAGGCGAGGGAGGCCGTTCCTCTGGGGTGGGCGGCGTGGCAGGGGGGGCTCTAGGTTGAAGTACTGCCGTGGTGTCATCCAGTACTTTGCTCGGATTCAACGGCCAGATTCCGGTCTTTCTGAAGCCGCTGACGATGTTCCTGGCGCTCATACCTCTCTGGGAGGCATCTCGATAACAATAAAGGAAGCGGCGTTTATTGATGGGAGCTGACGCCGTGAAGTGAACCATAGACTTGGTATTTTGCCTGAAATAGTTCTTCAGGGCGAGAAAACACTCCGATCGAGAGGTTGAGTCTTATGGGATGTATGAGCCGGCAGGTAAAGTAGTTGAACGCGGTTAATCCAGGCCAGATACATGAACCGAGTCGTGATATGGCTTGAGTGCGCGACAAGAATCAAGAGCCTCCATTCTGACGGATTTGTTGGTTTGGTTTCTGGCAGATAGATCTGCTGCAGCCATTTGAGAGCGATATCGCCATTGCTCCAGCCTGTAAGGGAGTAGTCGTATTGACAGCCTGGAAAATCGCGCTTCAATTCCTCCTCGGAGGGGAACCATTGCCCCTGAAGACTGGCGCCTGTGAACACGATACAGGGGTGCAGTCTCCGGCCTTCAGCGGTGCCACACTCTATCACAGAGACCCAGGTCGTGTCGTCTGAGCTCTCAACGAGTGCCTCCTTCGTCAAAGAGGTGCTGATGACTTTGCCTGCACGTGTTTCGAGCTCCTGCATGCCGTGTTCATCCATATTGGCTATATTCTTCGGTAGTATGCCTTTGGATTCGAGTTGGTACTTCAAACGGCCGTAGAAGTCTTCATAGGCCTCACGAGTAGATCCGTGGACTCGAGCGCTATCCAACAAGGTCGAATTCTTGGTGTGGACGTGCGGATTGCGCTTCAAGAAGCGGTCAATCCATCTTGGTCCAAGGGACTTAAGGTCCCCACCCTCGCACAGGATTTCTTGAAGCGAACGCCACAACCTGACGGCGACTTGGCGCACGGCCAGCCTTTTCCTCATTTAAGCACCAGTCTGCAAGGAAGTCTTCTTGCGAAGGAGCGAGCCGTTGAGCGTGTACTTTGCTGTGTTTTACTGGCTTTGCGCCGTGGAGTCTGACGGAGAGTGTTGACGGCGGGATGCCGTATAAAGCCGCCGCTTTAGCCTGAGACATGCCGCGATCGACCTCATCAATGGCGGACTGGATGTTTTTCTCCCTGGCATCATCCATTTTAAATTCGGAGTGTTTTGCTGCAAAATTGGCTGAGGTGTGTCAAGTTGAATCGGGTGAGTGCCCTAAAACGCGGTGTGGGTACGCGTTCAATCGTTGGGTGCATTCAATCGTTAGGTGCATTCAATCGTTGGGTGCATTCAATCGTTGGGTCTGTGCGTCTAAGAAACGTTTCAATTCTACCAGGCAAGTCACATATTCCCCGTTCAAGAAGGTAAGATTTTCGAAGGTGACAAACTCATATTAACAAACACTCACTTCCTAGCCATGCGAGGACTAAGCCCGTACGATACCATCAACCACTGGAAGTATTGAACGAGGGTGCTAGGAGAGGAACATCCCGACACGCTGACCAGCATGGCCAACCTGGCGTCGACGTACCAGAACCAAGGCCGATGGAAGGAGGCCGAGTCGCTGGAGGTGCAAGTGATGGAGACGAGCAAGAGGGTCCTGGGAGAGGAGCATCCCGACACGTTGACCAGCATGGCGAATCTCGCTCATACCTGGAAGAGTCAGGCCCGCCTTGGAGACGCTCTAAGTCTAGGACGTTTGCGATATGGGCATGCGAGGAGCGGGTCATCCTGAGGGAGAACTGCCGGAGGAGGGAGCGGCTTTCTTAGAGGAGACCTATTTTTGTTAAAACACCCTCCAATATGGCGAGGCTTCAGTTGTGCTTAGAGCATGAGTCTCACAGCAATTCAAACTTTGTATGTGGATCATATGTAGCCCAGGGAGGCAACGGCTCGCCAAATTTAAGGTTTTCCATGACCTTGTCCGGGTGAAGCTCGGTTAACCCAGAATCCAGAATATCATCTGGCATCGGTGTTACGGGGTACGGCAAATCATCCCCGCCTCCTGCAACTGAAGCGTCATCACCAAGGGCGTTACTTGTCGAATTGTCTTCGCCTTGCTGCCTTTTCGGGTCGCTGAGGGGATCTGTGGGCTCGCCCTCGCGCTGGGTGAGGAACGACATGCCTAACCGAGTTCCCGGCCGGGCGATAGATGCCCAGTCGTCCTTGTGGATGATATACCACCGTCGGGGGTCGGAGTGCGCAGGCGTGAATAGCCAGAACTGTTGCTGATGGATAGCAGAATTGAGCAGCGCGGTGTGTTTGAAGGCGGCCTTGAGAAAGTCTATGAATACCTGGGCACGTATAGGTCTTAATTGGCAAGATCGGGGTCATCCTCCTCTAAAAGATTTGAGATTTACGTCGAAAGCGCTACAGACCTCGAGCGGAACCGGATATCGCCGGCCGATGGCGTCTTGGAACCGTATCGGTCTCTGATCCCAGGGCTCCTCTAAGTAGCGAGTGATATGCGTCTTAATATCTTGCGAACAGTACTTAGCCTGGGTGAGGCCGAGCATGCCGGTGTAGCTGCGCAAACGATTCTCGAACTGGCTGATGTTTTCCTTCTTGGACAGGGCAAACTGGACGCGCCGTATCAGTCTCACGACCTGGCGACTGTCGTCAAACTTGCTCAGGTACGTCTTGAAGCTGGTGAGACATTCGCGGTAATCGTCGGCTATGGACTTGAGATTGGCCAGGTCAGCGCTGTCACCAAGTCAAGTCAAGTCAAGTCCGAAGCCAGACTTGACTTGACTTGACGAATTTGTAGCCAGACTTGACTTGATCGACCCCCGACTTGACTTGACTTGGGAGACTTGCCAAGAAAAGAGCTTGGATACCGTTATTCCGAACCCGGAATAGATACACGATGGGCCTCCAAGAATGTCATCAAGCTACAATGCTGCCAACTAGTTCCCCACGCGCCCAATTTCGTACACATTGAAGCTCTGATAGGGTGTTGTCGCCAAGGGAGTGTCGTTGTGACCCTATCGCGAGCTTTGCGAGGCTGAAGGTCCGCTCACATTCCGTTGTGCAAGGAGGTATTGAAAGTATCTCGAGCGCCATTCTCATGAGGCGTGGGTACTGGTCTTTCCGGGACAACAACCATTGGATTGTGTTGGAAAGCCAACAGCCACGAATGTGTCGCACCGTAGTGATTGGGTATCAAAAAAATGGGCAACCACTCAATTGATGATGATGTACCTGTCTGTGTT
>NW_026944249.1:166456-181991 GCF_033297405.1 Parathielavia appendiculata | reverse complement strand
GCACTCGGTTTCGGGGCGCGGCTCGGTCGTTTCGGTGAGGGTGGGCGGTCGGCCACCTCGATCACTGCCTCGGGTTGCGCCGCCGCCGCCATCTCGCGATCCCTTGGCAGGGCGGCTCAACTTCCGAAAAAGCCGATTTTCTGTTGGATTGAGCAGACAAATACCGCCTTCTACCTTCGACGCTGGTCTTTCTTTCGGGTGCGAATCTTCCCAGCTCTACCTGACTTCATGCGACCAGTCATGAAGCATTGGCAGTTCAGCCCTAGGCTGGTTCCGAGCCGTTCGCCTCATTTCAGGCTGCTTAGTAATCTTCGATAAGATAGGAAACTTAGAGTCGATCGCCTTGTCAACACACAGCTGTCCTTTTCTGGCAATTTGAACCAGCGCTATAACGTTATCCACTGCTTCAGACCCAACAACACAGAGAGCAGCATAGGCTCCCAGTTCCACGTTCAATTACCAATACATCCATGCACATGAAGAGCGGGCGATAAGTTCCTACTTTCACTGCTACATTGCGGCACTAATCCCATCCTCGACATTCTTCTTGCCCCAGCGGCCTGTTGTCCATTCTCCAACCCAACTACCAAGTCCCACAACTCGCCCACAATCCACCGCCGCGATGTCAGACCTCGAAGCCTTCGATTTCATCCCCCTTCAAATCGACTCCAAATCCAAAGCCATCAGCGCCGCCCCCAATATCCCGACCTCCAGAGCCCTCGAGAATGAACTGGCCGCCCTCAATGCCCTGCACCGCTCCCTGCACACCCTCGAGGCCCCGCACCTCGTGCCGCCGCCCCCCGTGCCTGTCAACCCGAAGCGCAGCGCCAACCTCAACAAGCTCCGCGAGAGCGGCAACGCAGAGTACCGCAAGCAGCGCTACGCGGAAGCTATAAAGTTCTATTCGCTCGGCCTGCAGATGGCGCTGACGCGCCCGGCCTGGGAGCCGAGCCAGCTGGTGCGCGAGGAGGTCCACGCGCTGTACAGCAACCGCGCGCAGGCGCACATGCAGCTCAGCAACTGGCCCGAGGCGGCGGTCGACGCCGAGGCCAGCGTCGAGGCCAAGAGGCAGGGGAACGCCAAGGCCTGGTTCAGGAGGGGCAGGTGTCTGGTCGAGATGGGGAGGTTGGCGGAGGCTAGGGAGTGGGTTGCGCGCGGGTTGGAGTTTGAGGGGGAGGAGAAGGAGCTGATTGAGCTGTTGAAGGAGATTGACGGGAAGCTGGAAGAGGAGAAGGGGAGGAGGGATGCGTGAAGCGTGCTTGGGCTGACAGGAGGCTGGAATATTATCGGGAGGTAGCGGCCACAGACGAGAGCTGATGTGAAGAGGGAACCGTGAATTTTCATTTATCATTGGCCGTTTTATATTCAGGCTAGGCGTTACGGATCTTTACAGTTGGGAATATACGGCTGTTTGTCTACGCACACGGACGGTGGGCTTGTAGCTTGGAGCAGTATGTGCAAGCGTGCCATTTCAGCTTGAAACCGCTCTCATAAAACAACCAAAGAACCAGGTCCCAGTAGGCCGTCCCATCCACCCCAAAGATCTTCCCTCGTACACTCATGCCTCCCTGCCCATATCAATCTTCCGCCAGATGCCCCATGCCGAGTCTCAAATCGCCGTGACAATGCCGAGACGATGATGCCAATAAAACGAACAGGAATACAAAGCGAAATCCCGAACATGTGATGAATCGTCCTCCTTCCCTCTGTCTCAGCGAACTGCTCACATACAGCCGGTCAGGCGTAGGCCACAGCCCCAACCGGCGAACAACAACTTTATCACTTGTCGCAATCCCGTTGTCGAGGTATCCCGCCACCCAGCGGGTCACAAGACCTTTATCCTTGGTTATTGTGGAAACAGTCTCTTTCGGTGATTCTCAACCCGCCATCACTTTGATAGACCCAAGTTCAGACCTTGGCCTTCTCCGACGTGACCTCGACGACTGACGGCTTGCGCGGCCGCATGACGGCGTCCTGGCCCGTCATGCGCCGGCCGAGCGCCCGCTCCAGCTTGGCGCTCAGCGCCAGCCGCGCAAAGTTGGCCGCCTTCTCCTCGTTGAGGTACACCCGCTGGTCGGCCAATTGCGGGTTCTTGAGCCGTTCGAGCCCGTCGACGATGGGGCGGATCTCGGGATTAACGCTGTCCGTGGACTGCACCGTCGGCGTGATGGAGGGCGCGTTCATGCTGTATGTCGAGTAGCGGACCGAGGCACGGTTCTGTGGATTGCGGGAAGACGACGCGGTGGTCAGTTGGATTGCGTCAAGTCTGGGGATTTGCGGCTGGGTGATGGGCTGGGATGGGGTTTTGAATGATTTGGGGCCGGGCTGTGGTGACGTAAAGACGTACAGAGGGTGCCATGATGGGGCGAGATGAGTCCAGAGAGGTAGGCATTTCGAAGGTGGCACAAGCGTCTTTCTTGCTTTTGTTGCCTGGCTTTGTTTACCGTGGGATGGTGGCTGATGACGCTGTCGCAACTTGAAACGCTGGGCAACAGGGCAAAAAGGTTGAGAGCAACCTCGTCCGGGGTCGTAAGGTGCGGTCGCGTGGTTCCGGGTTGTGACCCACGTCGGTCATCAACGTCGGTGATCGAACGGGAAACCCGAGATTGCTAGGCGCCGCTATTCTGGCAATGACCGTGCTTTGTCACTGTGCAGGTTGAGATGGATTGAACAAAGTATGCGAGGTGGCGACACCGACAAACGCAGGGTGGACTCCCACCGCTGCACCGACGCCATGTGGAATGGTCGCAAGTGGTCACGGCAAGCCCGAGGAAAGCGCCCAATGAAACGTTTGCGTTCAGGAACTCAAAAGTGGGTCTCAGGGGCTCGTCTGCAGATCTCCATGTCATGCTTTGCCAGGACCGAAGGCCAGAACATGGACCCCAACAAACTCGAACAACTCTCACCGCGAAGAGAAATCAGAGCATCAGATAACGAACAACTCATAGGTGTTGTTCACACGACAGTACCGGCACTACAATCTGTACCTTTCCTTACCCTCGAGATCTCCCGAGGTCAGGGTCCTACGAGCGGGCAGTCTTCCCGGCCGGCTGGCAGGTTATGCTGGATGAGCCTTAAGCCCGAGTTTGGGAAGCACCTTTAAGGCAACATGGTCTCAAGTCCCGCTTTATGTAGGCTATTAAGGCAGCTGAAAACAATGTGTGTAGAAAGCATTCTCTCGACTACCCGTTTAATAAATTGGTCCGTCAAAATACATCGACTGAACCAGCACTGAGATTGCATTTGCCTTGCCGCCCTGAACTTTATCGGGACCAGGCTTGCAGCAAGGTGTGTACCTAACCGCACATGGCCAATTTGCATTGCTACTGGGGAAGACCGACCCGGGGCAATCCAGAGGACTCGTCTTGACTGCAAAGAACCCGGGAAACGCTGGATACAACCTTGAATTACCGGAGTCATGGAGCGATTGAGCGATTCATCGTCTCAGCCATTTGTATGCGATGAAGCTTCCAGCTTGAGTTCGTCCGCCTCCAGTGAAGCCTCTTGCGTACTTTATGGTGTCATATCCGAGTCTAAAATGCGTCCACGCGTAAGGTTAAGGCATGTGTGTCTTGACTCTAAACCTCCTAAGCTTAACTAACATTACCTTCCGGAGGGCTTTCGGCATGCGTCCTCATGAATTTCACAATCAAAATATGCTTCTTTTTATACCTGAGCTAATTGTCCAATACCAACCCACTGTATGGATTTTAGAAGCGAATTGATTTATGACACTGCGTCAGCTGAAAGACGCTCCTAGAATGAACGGCTTCTATGGCCATTACGCAAAAGACAGAACTGGTGACGACGACAACGTATTAGGTAGTTCTACATCCCAAGCAGGTCCCATGACTACTGTCTTACAATTCAAATGGCCTCCAGTGCGAAGCATCGCTTGCCTCAGAAGCCATAGGATCTGTTGCTTGCCATACCTGAAGTTTCGGTTTATCTGAAGTCGGATATGTTCTCCACAATTCTGTCCCTTCTCATAACAGCTCTCTTTTAGCAGACACTGCTTACGCAATTTACCTCGATTCAAGTTAAGTTACCATAAGTAATTTGAATGTTTTTGTGGCGGGAAATGACAGCCGATGTCTGTGTGATGCTTCTATTCTCGAATTTGAAGCCGTGGCCACACGTGCCTTCCGGTTTCTCAATGCCAGTTGTCTGAACACAGAACTGGAATGCACATTTGAAATCCTTGAGCTCAGGTGAATTTCAATGCTGCCTCAAGTCACTCACCTGGCACCGCGTGGGGTGTCGTTGATTTGAGAACTGCCACAGCACATCATCATCGTTACTTGCATCCCGTTATGACGCGTAGGGATCACACGGTCCTCACCGCAGCTTTGAGGCGGTACATACGATGCTTACGCCCGATCAAGGTAAACCGACCACCTCAACTTCGCTTCAAGTTCGCCGCCAGCCGTTGCGAGTCTTTCCAGTCTCCGATCGCCGCATGTATGCTCCGAAAGCCTGAAACAGAAAAGCACAGGTGCCGCAATTTTCAACTCTTCCCTACCTCTTCCGTCTCGGAAGCCAAGAGCGCACCGCCGTCATTTTCCTGTAATCAAGCCGAGCGCGTCCCCGCCCACTGCACCATACCATCCTCCTTGACTCTGCACTGACAGAATGTCTCCTACTTCTCCCTGTGGGATGACGACTTAGAGTCCTTCTTCTTTCTTGAAGGAGCTCTTCCATCTTTGCTGTAGTCCAGCATGATATTGTATGAAGCCCCGGGGTCGATGGCCGGGGCGTTTTGGCGGCTTTTCCGCGAATCTTTCCCCTTTCTTCCGTCTTTGCGGCTGGACTCACCAGTGCTAGCCTGAGCTGAACACATGTCAGGACTTAGTTCAATTCTGGGTGCAGAGCGTCAAGGAAAGGATGGGCTGGATCTTGTTCACCCAGGTCCGTCAGACTTACGATCCTTGATGCAGCTGCGGCAACACCCATGGTCGCACCTCTCGATCCATTCCCACTCGTTCGTGATGGGGTTCTTGTCCCATCTCGGATTGGGCGACATGTTCATGCACCATCCGCTGCGGTTACGCCCCCCGCATTTGCAACATGTCCATCCGCCGCCGCTCGCACTACGAAAGTCGCAGTTTGCTAGTGGACAACTTGCTGTCGATGGCTGGGAGGCGGCAAACGTGATGTTGGAGCATGGCGTCTCATAACCGGTTTCCAAATCAATAAGCGCCGAGGGGCAGTAGTGCCATGTCACAGATTGGTGGCCGCAGGAATGGTAATGGGGATGTCCGTGACACATGGTTGGTTGGTAAATGAAGTCGGACGGAGGCTCAAGTGTTCAGTAGCGAGGTGTCGACCAAGAGTTGTCGGGAGCGGGGATGAGAGTTTGAGTCCGCTTTCTGGAGTGAACTGACCTGAACAGCAAGATAATCGCTCGTACATCCGCCCGAGGACCAAGAGACATCAGCAGCATTGAGTATTTATGCGGCTGCATTTGCCAACCGCCAACGTGGATTTCCCGGTTGCCGTCACCGAGGCTGGGACTAGTTGAGCCACCGCCCTTCAGATGCCACTCTTGGAACGGTCGACATGGAGGTCAAGGGGTGGCTAAGACCGAACCACTGAAGGAGATGGCGAGTACCGTTCACACTTCCACAGAGACCGAGGGATCTGCACTCACCATCCCTTGGGATGTTGGGATGCTGGGACGGACTATTATTGCTGATAGGCTGCCAGGTCCCAGAGAAACGACGCCATCAGCGCTGAAGGGAGGGGGGGGGTGCGTCTCAGCGATACGACGGTTACTGTGTCTCCGAAGCATCACAATCCATTCTTTTGCCCTCGATCGTTACCTATCTGGCATGTACAATGATGACCCCGGTCACGTCACACACTTTAATTTGTACTCTTGCCTGTCTGGGATGCTTTTGTGACCCAACCGATGGATCTTGGCTGATCAAATTGCTTCTCGACAAATCAGATGCCTCAAAGAGGTAATCCGAGACAGCCAGATCGCTGGGTCCCGATATCCTTGGCTGCGGGCCCGATTGGGATTCCCACATTCGAGGCTTTGGGCTGATCACCCGCCCCATTGGATCGCTCTGCACGGTTGGTCTGGCGTGGCCTGCAGTGAACCAGTTCCACCATTTGAGTTCTTCTCGTTACGTCCTCCGCCAATTCCCAAAAAGCAAAATACGTCTTCCACGTTTCGACACTGCAGTCCCATCTCGGGAGATACACTCGCCAGCCGATCGAAACAGGATCCTCCGTAGCACACCCTCGTTCTCTCCTTCTGGCAAGCAAACTCGTCACGTCCCTATTGTGCGATGTCGTCGTCAGCCACAAACTGTTTCGGTCGGACCCCGGCAGGATCTTTGACCGCTTATGCAACACAAGATCTAGCGGGGGGTCAGAGCCGATCAACTGGGCTATGCTTACCATGGCACTGGTATCGAGGAGACCGGCGAACCGAGAGGAATTCCGTAATTAAGATCGACGGCATCACCTCCCGGTCTCCCGGGAATCTGGTTCTGCCGCTTCGTTTCCTCCCCTTGTCTGTCGTTCACTTCCCGCACCGCTGGCAAACCAGTTTGTTGGCTCCGCGGTCTCTAGTGCAGGTACTTGTACATACACTGTGGAATGCATGTCGGAGACGTTGGAACTTGGAACATCCTCGATCGCCAGCCCTCAGTGAGTCCTGGGACAGCCCCGGCGTAACGGCGTCTCACCGTTTCTGGTTGACACGGGGGCGTTTATCGGGCCGGATCTTCTCCACATGTCTTTGCAGCCAGTGGTACCCGTGTTTCGTGCGCTCCACACCGCTCATCAGTTTCGCGAAACACTCTGGTGGGCGGTGGTACGAGTACTTCGGGTTGCTAGCCTCCCTTGTATTATCAACAAGGACAGAAGTCGCCGGAATGGTGCTTCAAGACCGGAGGCGAACCAGAGGCACATTCCCTACCTCACGCCACAGCCCTCCTCCACCGTCACCGGCGCCCAAATCCTGCCGGCTACAACCTCCCACCCCAACCACACCGCAACTTCCGCATCAGCAACCTCTAACTAGTATTCCCCGTCCGCAAGCCGCCTCGCCAAACCATGTCTTTCATCCACAGTCCACCGCCCCAAACCCAACAACATCTGCAGTCGACCATGCCATTGACACAGGGTTCCGTGAAACCGACCGCCTCATAGCGCAGTTCCACGAAGAAATCCGCCTCTCCCGGCCCGCGACACCATCGTCATCATCATCACAGACGCAGCCGCAGCCGCAGCAGCGTCTCTTGAGCAGCTGCTCTTGAGTCAACTGGAACCTCCTTCGCCGACATGTTTTGAGTGACGCAGATGTGTCCTTGTACCTCTCATGTCAAGCTATTCCTGCACTTGTTAGCTAACGGTCTCCGGGCGGAACGGGCTGATGAGGTTGGCGTTGACGAAAGCCCCATGGTTCAAGTGCCTGAGGTACCAGAACCGAGTTCACCATGAAACTGGGGAGTGGCCACATGTATACGACCACGGGAACAGGACTCCCATGTCCTCACTCGAGAAGCCCGGCATTGGCGTTGGTTGGCATAGACAAGGGCAGCTTGGCTTCCGCACCCGCTTCCGAAGAACATGGCTGCCGGATGAGCGGTGATTGACATGACTTCACGGCCTGTATTGGCCAGGGCAGTTAGATTCACCCCCATCCAGCATCCGGGGGTTTCGTCATGAAAATCCGCGTCATGGTCTCGATTCCCTGGTGGCCGGTTGTTCGGTTCCCAGTCCGGCTACCTCGACGGCCGGTTTCCTAACCGGCTGCCCGCCGCTCATCAAAGTCCGGCGTCTGCTATTCGATCGTCGTTTGCCTGCCGAAGTGTTCTGACAACGAGGTCGTGATGTGGTGTGATCTGACATGCGGACTTAGTGGCGCACGCGCTAGAGATGGTGCCTACCTATCATGGTGGCTTTCGTGCATTTCATCAACGCCATTTGTTAGGTAGCGTTCCGTTAGCCTCGGGGCTGACTGGTGTGATCCTCGGCGCCATTCTGGGATACCATCATACCCCCACCCTCTTGCGGAAATTATTTCATACTCTGCTTGGAGACGTTGGCGTCGGAATGCACTGGGCCGTGACGGGAGCAGTCTCCAGGTAGGTAGGGCTGTTTGCTGGATGGCCTCGCCGAACTGGTCCTTCGGGCCGAGGAGGTGCTCACGGGACTGTCCCCACGGCCTGTGCTCTGAGCTGACCGGCAACCACTTCCACGGCAGTGACGGCACCAAGCTAGCAGCTCCGTCAGGAGCCCAAGGGCACCGCCGCGAGGACCCCAGGAGTGTGGGCCGGAGCATATGGTTTCACCGCATACAGTGGTGAGTATCCATACGAAAGCCCATGGCGACCTCACAGACTGGGCTAATAACGGTCTCAGATTTTCATTAGGTTGTGCTACCAAGTTGATTCCTGAGACGTAGGACAAGGGGTCCCATAAGATGTTTGACTTTCAGACATGTCGTCAGACACCACCTCTGAGCACCACTGAAGGACCCTCACCTTCGCAGGTTGCTCTACGTTCACAACTGAATACGGAGAGAGAAACTTCAACGGATTTCCTAGAAGCCACAATTGCTAGGGAATAATGCTGGGTCTGACAAGCGCCGACCCGAACGAGCCATGGTTCAACTTGCCGAGCTTGCGTACCATATCCACACCCCGCGATGGGCCGTGCCGCTGCAGATGTAGGCAAGCTCGGGCATCGAGGGTCGATGTAGGGACAAGTGCATATAATCCGTACATACATCTGACTCTAGACGCTTCTGTCTCAGAATCCTAGACATTGGGGCATAACGCCCACGCTCACTAACGCTCCTTCGATCAGGGCTTGGGGATCAGCCTTCAACAGACCTGGAACACAAGATCCTTCGGCAAAAAAACCTTGGTTCCGGGGGAGCAGAACAAGAGATTCGAAGTACCTAGGGTACATAGGGAAGAAGCAGAGAAGGGACAGAAAAGACAGACAGAAAATTGTTGGTGTCCGATGTGTGTCGGCCGGACCCCTGGCCCCTGGTTGAAAAGCAGCCGGCGCTAGCAGGATCACAGTCTCCGAAAAGAAGCCTGAACCGCCCCGATCAACACTAGGCATACCCTTTTCGTACCCCTGCCACCTTCCCAAACCAGCCCTTCGCATCCAGACTATGTAAGCCCAGTTTCTCGTCCATCACCTCTACCACCGCTGTGGTTCGTTGCTCTCTCTCCTTCGCCCTTTCCGGCTTGAACACGAACCGGAGCCACCCGATGACGACGAAGAAGGGCCTGAATTAGCCGTGCACCCGTAACAGCAACTGTGGTAGCAGAAGGTGTCAGGGCTCATCCGCAAGCGGTGACGACCTAATGTGTACAAGTACCATCACCTCGTGTCAGTCATCAACGTTGTTCTCCTCATGATAGAGTGCTGAGTAATTTATCCAACAAGGAAGAAAAGAAACAAGGGAAGAAAGAAAGAAAGAAAGAGAGAAAGGAAGGGCAGCGGGGTGCTTGTACTTACACCAGGTTCCGTCGTTGTCTCGACCGCCACATCGGCAACACACCCAGCGGCCGCCGAGTAGGGCCAGTCGGCAAGCGCCGGACTCGCAATCGGGGGACATCAGGCAGCCGCCGGTCGCACTGTTGGGGGTTTGGACCGATGAGGTCAGCCACGTCTGGTCTCACTCCAGTCATTCTGTTTTGTTTCGTAACCCCTCCTTTCCGTCTCTCTGCTCTCTCAGAGTCGATTAGGTTCATGGCCCCAGCTTCCTCTTGTAGCTACGCCACGCCACGTTTCTCTTCTGCCTTCGTGGGATATCAAATGAAAAGTACTCTCTCGGATGGAAAGGCTTCTTTGCTGCCCAGACACCTCCGATCACGACTGGACGGGATGCAAAAGGGCGGGAGATCAAGGTGACGGCACATACCACGGGTCGTTGTAATCGATCTGGCTCATCAGCTCGTCAAAGCGGGCGTTCTCGCACGGCAGGATCTCGCCCGTGTGTGGGTCGATAATGGCGCAGTCGCCGTACTGGTAGTGGACGATGATGTCGATGGGCCGCGGGCAGCCGGGCAGGTCTGGAGTGGGGGAAGTTGTTAGTCGAGGTGGTACTTTTGCTCGTGGTACAGGCTTGCTGAGCGCCTGGGATGAGGTGTCCAGAACTGGCCCGGCGGCAAAGACATTGCCTGAGTGGGCGAGCCAGCCACGAAGGAAAAAGGCTAGCGAATGGTGAGGCAGAGGGCACCGGTGGCGGTACGTACGGTGGTGGTGGGAGTAGCTCCATCGACACATTTTATCTGGCTTTTTACTTCTCTCCTGCTCAATCCGTTCTTTCTCCTTTTTTCAGCTTTCCTCCCCCGTGTAAGTCCCCTGGCTCTGGGTCCCAGCTTGCAACGCGAGACCAGGTATGCGCTGTTATTTTCCTGCTCCTCTTTCGTCGTCTCCTTTGCTGTGGTCGTCACGGGTATGTCTGGCGATGTTTACTAAGGGGAGCTGGTGAATCGTTGAGCAGACCGTCAACGGGGCAATATCGAGTGAGAGGTGTCCTAAAGCCTTCGGCTTCCGGATGGATGGGGTGGTGAAGTGCGGTATCTCGGAGGTATGGACGAGTGTCGTGGCCCCAGACCGCAACAAACGACTCACGAGACCAAGCAAGTAACTTGGTCTTGTCGTTGTTTCCAATGGATTGGCTGAAGCTTGGTCGAACGGGGCTTGATTATACTTTGACGAGTTGACGCGAGCTGTGGTTCAAAGTGGTCTTCCGTGGATTGGATGTTGTCAATGCGGTCTGGCTGTGGAGGCAGGGCCTAAGATGCGTTGTGAGTTCTGGCATTTGAATGACAGCGACAGAGGGTCAAGTGAGAGACCTAACTTCTAAGCACGGGGTGTTACTCTAACCACACGCTGACTTTGCTTCTGGGGACAGCGCGAGGTTCTCGTTGCTCAAGAGATCTTGCACCAACCGACCATCCCCCTTTATAACAAGTCGATCAACGACGGACAGAACCAAAGCTGTTGGTTGATATGAGCGAACCATTTCGGCTATCGACCTCGGCATCGACAGAGACCGTGTTACCGTGTCTGACTCCAGGTTGTCAGCAGCACATCTACAGCTCCTCCCCCCTCTTGCTCTGCATCGACAAGGCATCATGAAATTCCCCTGACAGTGGCTCAGCTCGCAGCCCGGAAACCTTGGCATCGACCTGTTTGGAATGCGGTGGCCGGGGACGACGACGAGGAACTCGTCATCGACGCCGGATGAGGAAATATTAGGCGCTCGGGGAAGCCCCATCTGCCTCGCGGCCAAGGAAGGACGCATTATTGACAGCCACTGTTGGACCTGATTGCGGCGGACACGTGGAATTCGCGGTCACCCGGTGCACGTCCCTTGCCGTCGGACGTGAGACCTTGGGAACAGAAATTAGCACCCGTCTTGGGCTCGAGACAGGAGTGACACAAAGCTGAGACATGGCCGTCTGTTGCCCCCCACGGTGACCCGGAGATGGAGCCCTAGCAGCACCTTTGTGTTCCGAAAGAGGCTGGATAGGGCTGCTGTTATTAGCACCAGCTGATCGTCGAGGCAGGGATAGGCTTGCGGAAAGCTGCTCTCCTTTGGTGGTAATGGCGTCGTTCGCCTTGGTTCAGCCCAGGTTGCCTGGCGCCGGAGATTTGGGCCCGTCGCGACTCCGGGCGATTTTCCGATCGGCTCCCCGGACTTGCGCAACCGTAAAGCGCTATTATTATTCAAGGCTGCTTTGTTACAGCTGACTCGACGCTGCCTACGATATTGTTGGGCCGCAACCCGTGAAATCCCAACTGCTCAGGATGAGACATTGATGATTGACGGGGTATTGGGGCCCGAACTCAAGCCGGGCGTGATCGCGCAGTAGATTGATGCCGCCACTGTTCACAGTAGTAGAACGAGAATCTGTTATGAAATCTGATAAGAAGCGGTTAGTCGCGGGTGCCGACTAGACGGACAGTTGCCCAAACCAGATTTTCATGAAATGGCCACCGTCTAGAGTCCCAGACCGCATTCCAACGAGCATTGCCAAGTGCCGGGCGTGTTGATGTCGTCAGCGACGAATCCACCACCAACCACAGCACACTTTCCCAAAGGCACCAAGTCATGAAAACGGTATGCGCGGTTGATTCTCAAATACCATATCTATACAAAGATTGTCAAGCTGGGACAGAAGCTGGGGTGAGATGAGCTTTTCCCCGTGAGACCTGGCGTGTTCATCGCTCAATCTTGTGTGGCTGTGACTGAAACCTTAGTAAGATAAGGTACGTATTACCTGCTTCTCGAGTATACAAGATCAACAATGAAAACAATGAAAACCTAGGATGCCGCGTTTTGGAGAAATGAATTTGCATGCGATGTGAGGAAGTGAGCTACGACGTTTGGTAGTAAGGACGTCGGCTCAGAGATCATGAACAAGAACTTCAGACGTAGGGTTGGAGATTTGAGATTGAAGGTGGAAGGAGGTTGGCGAAGACGGCAAACGAGGGTGGTTTATAGTATTTCGAGCTTTCCATTCTCTGGGAGTTGGCAAGCAGACGTTCCTTCCCACCAACGGCAGTTACATCCCTGTGCACAGAGGTCTGCCTCCTGAAATGGCAAGAGCAAGAACGGCCACGGAGAGCAAGGAAGGCGGAAGTTGCGGTCTTCGATAACCCAACAATGTTGTTGCTCGCTCCCGGCTTGTGAGTGCCTGCTCGTTTCCGCATCCAAGCTGGCTATAGCCAGGTTGCACCTTAGGCATCTGATAGCCAACGCCATTTCCCACTGCCAGCAGAGAGTTGCAACGTGCATGTCTCGGACGCAAGCCTAGCGTTGACACCACCGCGGCGCAGCCCGTAGTGCTTCAAGCTGAACAAAGCCCATGAATTGTCATGGCATGTGGGAACCAGATCTGTCTAAATGCATTTGATCCAACCCGTCTACTTTGTCGATGCCCGTTCACCTCCCCTTAGAGAACGAAACGACCGCCCACTTGCCGTTCCAAGCCCATTTGCGTGCCCCTGAATCGCCGCCCCCGCCTTCCATCTGCCTCAACCTCTCATCCTCCCCGGGCTTCAACCCCACGACAACATCGGCCTTGCACGTTCTCAGCGCCAGAATGTTGAGCCCAGAGCCCGGCCCAAGCGGCCCAATAGCCTCGGTGAAGGGCGTCGTCGGATCCCAGGCGACATCCCCCACCAACTTGCGATAATTCAAATCCCCTTTGAACACAACCAACTCCCCTTCCCTCAAGTCCTCCACCAACTCGTTCTCCTCCGCTGGCAACCTCCAGAAACTCCCCGGCCCCGTCCAGAACCGGTTCGGCCTCAGCACCAACTGGCCCTCAGCATGGAACTGGCTCCACTCGCCAAACAAAAACGCCAGCTCCTCCACCTCCTTGTCCGTCAACTTCTCCGGCACCCTGCCCTGCAACTCATCCTCCTCTGTGGGCGTCTCATAGAACTGCCTCGGATTCGCCAGCGCGTTAAGGAGCGCGGCGAAATCGCTCGGCAGCACGTCCGAAACGAACCAGGGGATCGACTTGGGGTGCAGCACCACCGTCGTCGCCAGGCCCGAGGACAGGAGGTAGCCCGCCAGGACGAGGTCGACGAAGAGCTCGAAACCGGCGTTGTCTAGGACGATGTCGACGCGGCGGTCCTTGTTCTTTTTCGAGGGGTCGTTCTTGGCGGCCGTCAAGTGGGCGTAGAGCTGCGGGAGGTCGTTGACCAGGATGTTTTGCTCGGCCGCCTGGCGGGCTTTGGAACCCTGAAGTTTCTGGATGTCGTCGTATGTCAGGCTGGTGAGCAGCGAGAGGTCGGTTGCGTTGCCCCAGAGGCAGACCTCGCACATCTCGGTGAAGAGGAGCTTGTCGGCCTCGGGGTCGTGCGGGGAGGAGGCGGAGGAACGGAGTTGGGTGACGAGGTCTTTGTATCGCGTTGTGAGCTCCAGCACGGCCGGGCGTGAGGAGCGGAAGGTCTTGATCTTTTGGCGGGCAAAGACGTCGTAGGACTTCCAGTGGTTGGAGAGGGTGAAAGACGTTGACATGCGGCTAGTCGGGAGGGAAACGTCAGTGTGAAAATTAGGCAGAGGGCAGGGAGAAGCATGACGTACCGGAAGAGATAGCACTCGGTGAAGAGCCAGGGTGATTTCAGCCAGGTGAGGTTACCCAGCTGCTCCAGCTCCTTGTTGTAACCGGCTACGTCGGGGTACCCATCGTCGCGGATCGGCCTGCAGCATCACTTCCTTCAGTATGAGTTCACCCTCCATGCCTCGAGGGCAGACCCGAGGGAACGCACGTCAATGCCCGGTCGTGCTGCACCTCGTACTTGAGCTGGGAGAGCTCGGCGAGAATTATCTTGCCCTCGGCGACTTTGTCGGCGTCGTCACTGGCACCAACAGTCCGGTAGACATCATCGATCGCTTGCGTCTGAGGAGGAATGGTTTAGCGACGGTTGCTCTATCGGGAGTGGTATTGGTGACGCACGATGATGATGGGCCATCGCTCGCGGGCAGTTAGGTAGGCGAACGATGCCGGGTCGCCCGTCGAGTACGGCGCTAGCAATCGAGGTTACGTTAGATTTGAAGCGGGCCGACAAGAAAGAGTCCATACCAAGCTTCGGGTCGAGTTCCATCTTGAGGGATTCGGTCAGCTCGGGAGGTTGGGGGGTGGGTTGCGCAACAGTGAGATTTGAGATGCTGCTGGGGTGCTTCTGGCGGGGTTGAGGGGTCAATGGCGATATCGGGGCTCGGCGGTTCATTGCCCCGGCACCTGATTCAACACATATAGCGGTACTTCACCATCATGAGAGCCTCCAAGATACGGATAATCTCGGTGGCGGAACACGTTGGTTTGGGTAAATCTGTCGCATAGGGTGTGTTTACTTTCAGAAAGTAAGGGTATATGTTCCCTCTCGGGCCCATATCATCATGATGGGACCACCTCAGTACTGTCCTTTGTTGTGCAGCTTGGCCCGGTCTTGCTGTCCAAACACTTTCCCTATGTCAACAAACCTCGAACACACCTGGAGGTGCTCCCAACCCCGTCCCCTCCTGACTACAACTCGTTTCCGGCGCGAGGGAGGAGGTTGGGTGGGGAGGGGGGGTGGTTTGGAACTTGGCATAACGTGGTCCACCATCGAGCGGGACACCCCATCGACCGGGACACTTTTTCCTTCCCTATAATCACCCAACTTCAAGACGCGTTTTCTCTACCACAACAATGTCCGAGAGCTTCCCAGAAAACCGAGTTCTTCTCGCGATCAATGCGATTCGATCAACACCGAGGTTGAGTATCCGACGCGCTGCAGAGATATACAACATCCCCAAGTCGACAATTGCTGCGAGATTGAAGGGCCGGGCTGCAAAGTCCGACAGCTGCAACGGCCGTTCGAATTTGACGAAGATCGAAGAGGAGGTGATTATCCAGTATATACTCGACCTAGATTCGCGAGGGTTTTCGCCCCGGATTGTCGACGTTGGTGATATCGCCAATCTTCTGCTTCGGAAACGCGGTGCGCGACACGTCGGAAAGAACTGGCCAGACCGCTTCGTTGCACGACG
>NW_026944249.1:142901-165341 GCF_033297405.1 Parathielavia appendiculata | reverse complement strand
AGGGAAAAAATGGCAGAGAAGGGTGTGGTGGAAGAGGAAAGGCGCGTTGAGGAGGAAAATGAAGGACCATCAAAGAGGCGTCGGACGGGTTCGCGGCTCTGTGGCATTTGCCGCAAGACTGGCCACAATGCAAGGACATGCCCAGAGACTGGAGAAATAGATAGCTCAAGCGATTCTGAGTAGTTTCAATTGATCGCATCAGATTTTGGTGGACTTTTGGCAGTTTGTAGTGGTGTGGTCTAGAAAAGTGTCCCGGTCGATGGGGTGTCCCGCTCGATGGTGGACCACGTTAATGAAGGGGAGAACATATGGAGAACAAAAAAAGCCACGAAGACACTGCAAAGGCTTACCGGTTAACTCTCTTAACCGGTCGAAGAGAGGTAGCCGGCTGGGAAGCCCTTGAGAAGGTTCACTTCGCGGAGGGCGACGGGGCCTGGACATCGGTACGACCGAGAAACTCACCACCAAAGCTCCGAGGCTGGACCAACGCCATGGACCGTTAGGCTCCTTGGCCGTTGTCGTTGGGGATTAGGAAACCCGGCCCTCCTATATCAACCACCGGCGGGTGCTCACCGGGCCAAAGATTTCGCGTGCCCTCACCCGCAAGACTATCTATCACACCATACCCGTCACCGCCCCAACAGCAAGCACCTCGATCCGTCCCGCATACAGCCGCATCATGTGCGCGACCGGATCCCCCCAGACGACCCCGCGCAGTTGCTCGTCCGTGACGATTTGCGCCACGACGCCCTCGTGCAGCCGCTCTGCCACCGTTGCCTTCTTGCTCCGGAGCCGCGCCGCCTTGGGGCCGCCCGACCGCAGCACCACGATCCGGCCTGCGCAGCTGAGCGTGCAAGGGGAGACGGGCCAGACGGGGCCTGCGGCTTCTGATTTGAGGGAGCGGGTTGGTGTTGTCGTCTTTGGGGTGGTGTTTTTGGTGGGCTTGTCTCCCCGGCGTGGTTTATTGCTGTCAGGAGGGCCGGAGGGATGCCCCTTTGCCGAGTCTAGCCGTGGTTTCGGCGTGGCGAACAGCTCCAGCAAGCTCTTGACATACGCTTTGTCGGCCCGCGTTACTGGATCACCTTCGTTGACAAAGCTCATGAAGACGCTCTTTCGTGCTTGTGGGCATCGGACGTAGTCATTTGGTTTGGCCAGAGGCATCAAGCTGATGGGTGGTGTGCCAAAGGTGATGCAATGAATGCGTTTGAAGCAGCCAGAGACGGCGTTGAGCTCGCTTTCCGCTTCCTTGGACGTTGCGAGCATGTGGCTGTAGAGGAGCGCAGCGACCGCCCCTCCTGCGCTGTGACCCGTGATGAGGAGTGAGTACGAGGCTCGCCCGGGGTCTTCTTCGAGGAGCTGGCGAAGACGGCTAGCCACCGGGCCCACCATCTTACGCGCGACGGACAGAAACCCGGCGTGGCAGAGGTTTCCCGGGTCATCCTAATCGAATGAGCTTTATATCCTTCTGATAATGGGGAAGATACGACATACCAAGAAACCCATAGGCGATGTGGGCGTCGTGTCAAGATTAACGGCCCAGTCCATGAAGGTGGCTGTGCCGCGAATGGCGAAAACAATGGTGTTCATGTAGTCCATGGGCACCGACTTGATCACCATAGCCTTTGTCCCCGTCCGCCAATCTCCGCTGACGTGGGCATCCCGCTCGGCGCGCCCTGTAGGCAGTTCATACACGCGCTCAGAATACTGGGCTGCCAGACAGAGCAGTGGGTATGTGGGAATGAACCTGTGCCTCGTCAACCAGGGTACCAACAAAGAGCAAATAACACAGCGGTATGACATACAATTTGAGAGGGGGCAGGTTCATGGGCAAGCGCGAGTTCGCGTAATAGTCCACTTTGGTAAAGAAACTTCCCGACACAACCGCTGCCGCCATGGTTGTCTGTCCCTTGGGGTGGCCCTTCCCGGAGCTTTTCTTGCCAACTTTAAGCAACCCCTTCTCGCTCACAGGCGCAACTAGAGATACTGGCGGTGTCGCGGCCTGTGTTGGCTGCCAGGCGAAAATGTCGTGCTCCTTCCCATTGTAGCCTCCTTGGTCAATCGTGGTCAAGACGTTGTCGAGGCGGTTGGATATCTCGTTCACCAAGCCATTGCCTTGCCTGACAAGCTGATTCCCACAATTGGGCCACGATGGTAACACTTCGTTCAGCAAGCGCGGGATGCAGGTCCCCTGACATACTTCCTTGGCCAAGTCAACTGCTGACCCGAGATCCACTTTGTCCAGAGGGCTGCTGACGATGAACGAGGGTGCGGGGGCTTGCGAGGGAAGAGGGCCACCCAAGTAGTAGTGATGTTGATTCACGATAATAGGAGGATATGCCCCTAGCTGCTGGTACGAAGTTGGAGGCTGCGCTCCTCCATTCCAGCCAGGAGGTGCGGGGAGAAGGCCGGCCGGCTGGAAGGGGGCAGGTTGCTGATAAGAGCTACTGAGCAGCCCACCCTGGGAAAATTGAGTCGGCGCCGGTGGTCCTGGTTTTGGAGGGGTTCGCCGCTTTTGAGCCTTGGGCTCGGGTGTGGGTGAGTTCTTCTTCACTTTCCTCGAGCCACCAAAGAAGACCATGCCGAAGCCTGTTTGCGGTTTGGCATGTATGATTTTCTCGCACCTTTTCTCCCGAGACAGACTAGTAACGGCAGGCGAACAAGGCACGAAGTGAGCAAGTGAGAAGTGAGATGTAGCCACAAGTAGAGAGATGTGCTGGGCGATGCGCAAGGTAAATCAGGTAACTGAGGACAAGAAGACCAACGGCTTTTGGAGGGGTCTGGTGACGCGAGCTAGTTCCCCCGGCGTTGACGGACCCGAGGCGAACGGCCTGGTCCCCGCCAGGGCGGGAGTGCCTTACTGCATCTTGCAGCCAAGATGGCTCGATATCCCGGTCACACGGCGGCTGTGTGCTCCCATTCGCTGCCGTGGAACGGCTTCGCCTCGAATCATGATCAGCGGTGGCGGCTCTGCAGGCACAGCACTCACCAGTTCCCAGGGTTGGAGTTGACATCTGCATGAAAACCACAAGAGAGGTTCCCTGATGCCATTGCGCTCTCGCAGCTAACCGCCCAGCCAGTGTGGTGCAATCGAGGAACAGTTCGGTATTTGACGGCCATGCTCGGAGAGTGTCGCCAACAAGACGGCATGAAAGGCTTCCTCTTCCAAACCCGGCTGCAGACTGCCAGCCAGCTAATGGTTCCCGAGGCGCTGCGACCGGCCATGGAAGCCCGGAATTGGTGGAACAGAGTGTTGCTTTGGCCAGTTTATTAGGTTGCCGGCTTTGGTCCTCGACTTCGTGACAAGGCGCTGAAGATGCATGATCCCGCACAGTACCGCACTGGGGAGCACGCTCCACTCTTCTGGTTGACTAGGATAATACCCAAAGTGCTGTAATCAGCAGCACGCTGCGGGGGTAAAGCTGGCCCGGATCGCCCGATGCATTCATCAGTCAATTGAAACAAGAAACATCTGAGGTCGATTGGCAGCCAAGCTTCGATTCATGAAGGCTTGGCGAGCGAGCACGTATGAGTCCCACCCGCAAAGACGAAATACCTGTGTTGAGGCCGGCAATAGGAGCAGCCTCAATGCCGTCATTAATGATCTTGATATCGGGCACCATGGAATGTTGATGTGGATGACGGGGAGTGAGCGGTGTTGAGGTGAACATAGACCAATTCGAAATTGACTTGGCTTGGCATGGGTGGACCCTGGCTCCCTTTGTGCTTAGCGCAAGTGCCGGGCAGGGAAGCCACCACTGGACGGCATGGAGGGGTCGGGAGTCGGGGTTCCAGCGTCCTCCAACAAACGACTGAACAATTTCGCGACATTGGGAGCGCGCCGGTTCATGCAGTCGCGCAGGAGTTACCTAGACGGCAAAACCGGGTCTGCACTGTTTGGTTTCGTCTCCGCGATGCATCCAAGGATACGATGGATTTTGTGAGTACTCGATGCCATCATTCAAAGTGTGTGGTCTTGATTCCGCTAATACCTGCTGCTCGTTGCAGTGGTCGCGCCTCTTAGCACACACGCCGCTGGCCTCGGCAAGCTCCCGCAAGGACTTTGCCAAGGATCCTGCCCGTCGCCTGTATCGATTTGAGAAGGAGTACAGTCAGCTGCTGGTGAGCATCGCATGGCTTGACCTCGTGAGCAGGGCGGGCGCCTCGAGCTGACATGGGCGCTGCAGCACACATGGCGCAACTCGTCCAACCTCGCCCACGACCATGAAGCTGCCGAGAACATCGAGATCCGCCTCCAAGAGCTGACGAACCTCCTGAGCGACGAGTCCCGCCGGCCCCTGCCCCATCCCTGTATCGCCTTCGCTGCCGCCAAGCAAGTCTACATACCCGTCGCCAAAATCGCCTCGAGCTCCCTCAACGAATGGATCATCAAGGAAGCCGTGCTGTTCTTTGCGAGCCTGATCGAGAGCGATGAGGAGGCCTTTGTCGAGAGCGAGACCTTTGCCGCTAGCCTGACGAACCTGCTGGTTCGCATTACTGGTGCAAACAGCATCCGTCTCGGCGCTGATACCGAAGCACGCGTCGTCGAGCTGGCCTTCAACATCACCACCAAGATTCGCCTTGACCCGGGGATTCTAACCGCTTGGTTCAAATCTCAGTCTAATGGCTCGGACACCAGGCAGTTGGATTACCGCGAGAAGTTTGCAGGGAGGACGCAGAAGCAGGACTTCCCGTTGTTCTACCTGCTGATGGACTACATCCACCACGAGGGCAAACTCGGCGACTTTGCCAGGACCGGCCTGCTCTACATCATTGAAGCAACGTCACGCTCAGTCTTGCTGGAGCAGTGGATTGTTGAAAGCGACTTATCCACCCTGATGGCCACTGGCTTGGGGGCTCTGTATAGTCAACTGAGCCGCAAGCTGGTCATTGACCACCCGCCCAACGACCTACCTCCCATCCTCGCTTTCTCCGACTACCAGCATCCCAAGTCCAACTACGAAGTTGTCAGCTCCTGTTCCTTCCAGTTTCAGTCCCATTTGGACACTTTCCTCTCCCACCTCCTTTTCTGGCAGGACGTCCTGAACCACTGCAGGTCCGTTGAGGTCAAGTCGAGTTTGCTGGAGCACTTCCAGGTCATTTTCTTGCAACAACTACTGTACGTACACCCTGATGGTCATGACCAGCCGTCTGCTCACGCCTTCGCAGATACCCCTCCTTGCTCGAGTCTTCGGATGTTGACGGCGGCTCATCTGTGGCTGTCTTGACCTATCTTCGCCGCATTCTGGAATCACTGGACCACCCCGACATGATCAATCTCATCCTACACTACCTGCTGGGCCTACCGGACATTGTGGGCTCAGTCAACCCCGACTCGGAAGACGTCGTCAGCGCCGCCCGCAAGCGCAAGTCGCTGGACCTCGCCACCATGATGGCCTCCAAAGGAGAGGCTGCGGCGGATCCCTTGCTCTTTAACCTCGTCGATCTGATTCTGGCCTGCCTGCGGTCCCAAAACAACCAAACCGTCTACGTTACTCTCCAGCTGGTATCCGTGATCCTTAAGAGGCACCATCGGTACGCAGTTATAACTCTCCTCTACACAGAAGGCGTGCTTGGCGAGTCCCTTCACCGGACATCGGGCGCCCATCATCAGGAGGTCGAGTATCTCATATCCCTGGCCGGGAGCGTTGGAGGGCAGGATAACTTTGACGAAGTTTACGATAATATTCTAAAGGACACGCTGGTTCGGTTGGAGAATCACCCGTGCTCCATCAAGCTGGTCACCCCGAGGATCTCTGCTCAGACCCATAAGCTTCCCGCCGTTCCCGACACCCTTCCCGGCGCACCACGAGAAGTCCGGTCCCACACCCTCCACCCGAGCGACCCACTGCTCAATATAATTCTTGACCGGCTCGAGACTTTCTTCCTCAACCCTGTTGATACGAACCTTGCTCTGACCGAGGCCATCTTCGACCTTGCCGCCTGCGGATTTATGCATTTGGAGGGCTGGTTCCTGCGGAGCCCGCTGAACTATGTTTACGAGGAGGAGGACGACAGCCCTCCTTTGCCCGAGCCCCCACCGGACCCTGAGTCGGAGGAGTACATCGAGTATAAGCAGATGCAGTCGATGAGGGAATCTCGCCGGCGGCCACGGTGGATCCAATCGAGCCTCCCGCGGCTACTCAGAGTCCTACAGTCCCTTTGCGATCAGGTCGCCGTTTACCGGGAAACCGTCCCACGCTTCGACGACTTGCTCCAACAGCGCCGCGAGGCGTTTCAGATAGCAGACTGCGCTAGTCAACCCCTTCCACTACATCCCCCACGAAACACAGCCCCAGTCTCGCAACCTTCGGCGGCTACCACAGCTACTCCCACCGCCGACCGAACGACCCTGTTCTCCGATGAGGGGCGCAACATTTCGCGGGAACGCCCTTCCGGTCTCGAAGGCTTCGCCCAACGCATCCTCTCCGAGCTCGGCACACCTACTCGCTCGGGCAGCCCGCGCGGCCGTAAGGAAGCCAAACAGACCCCATCAGACCGCTCAACCGACACGCCCTTCCGCCCTCCCCCGCCCCAGCCCAGCAACAGATCCTTCTCCCCGGGAACCAGCCCGGCCCCTTCTTCCACCCTGCCCACACCATCTGGCCCCGCTCCCTGGGACGATAGCAGCAACACGACCGCCGACGCCTTCGCCAGCCAGGCGAAGGCCTCCCAAGCGATCGACCAGAGCATCCTTGCCCGGCGAGTCGGCATCCCTGACGTCTCCTGCTCCACTGCTGCTGCTGCCGCGGAGAAATTGGTGGGCCAGCCGATCGCGCTCAGTTTCGACAGCAGGCAACGGACCGCCGGGGGCGTGTCGGATGCCGATGAAAAGCTTGCTGCGGCCGAGGAAGAGGCTCAAGCCCACGAGGGTGGGGGCGAGGATGCGTTGCTTGCGCCGTCGGAGGATGGGGAGGGGTCGGAACGTGGTGAAGACGGTTTCGAAGGGGAGGGCGGTGGGGAGCCCGGTACGCCGAGCGGTGGTGGTGGTGCCGGGGAGAGGGGGACTGTGTCGGTGTCGCATGCCTTGACGAATGTTATCGTGCTGCAGGCGTTTTTGTTTGAGTTGGCTAGTCTGGTGCAGGTTAGGGCGGGCTTGTTTGATGAGGTCCGGTTTGCTTAGGTGGCGGATGAGGGAGTGCCTGTGCGGGAGGGTCCGCGAGGGGGAATAAATGGCGTGGAGGTCGAGGTGAATCCGGAGGAGGAAACGGAAGGGGAATGTGAAAGGGCGAGGGACTGGTTGGGGCCGGCTTTCGAGGCGAGAGAGGTCCTGAAGGGACTGTTTGGGCTGTGAGGGTGGCTGGGGTTGGAGCTTATGGATGGGATTCCGTGCATTGCTTGGTGTTAGTGGAATTGCTGGCATTGGTATTTACTGAGCAGCACTTTTTGCATGGTAGATCAGTCCGGTTGAAGCTTCTTGTGTATTCACATGTTGCGAGTACCAATGGCCGTGATGCCCATTTCCACATATGTTGAGGAGATTGCATCCAACCAAGCACACATTCGCGACATAGCAGTGCAGCTGCCCAACTCGGCATCGCCGACGTGCTTGGGATCAATTTGAATCTGTATGGGATGACCCAACTTACCTTCTGGGTTTTCTGGAAACCCATTCGGTTTGACTCTCGGTCGGAAATGGAACCGAGTCTGGTTTCACCAACCGCCCTGGATTGTGAACAATCCGACCAGGCATCGAACCCGGGGAACACCGACATGAGGTTGAGCGGGAGGGCGGAGAGAAAAGGGTAGATTAGATGCCAAGGGACTACTTCTGACCCACGGTGCATCATTTACGCATTGAGTTAGCTCTCCTTTGTAGCAAAGCTAGTCGCGAAGTGCGGTTCAGGGGTAACAGCCTCAATCTTGAAACACGCAAGATCACCATCCTCTGATCGGATCATCTCAACGCCGTCATCGTCCAGTGGCGCATTTCGGCCTGGTCTTACAGTCCGCGTGTTTACGCGGCATTACAGATCCCCAGATTCGGTACGCATGGATTGATCGCCAGGATGAACACTGGGCATGGGTACTGATTTGAAGATGCATATAGGAGCTGTTCGCCGTTCAAAATCATTTGGGGAAAACAGTCAGCTAGGCAAATCATTCACCCATGGTGCTGAAGTTGCACTTCTAGATATTCCCTAAGTAGAACTTCGGAAGAGAGACTAGGATGTCGTCCAGCATGACGAGACTGGCACGCGCCTTCTTGATGGCATACAGCCTCGTGTCCAGAGCAGCAGCGCAGAGCCAGACCCAAGGCCAGGGCCTGCACTCGCTGATGGTTGCGGCCGGCAAGCTCTACTTCGGCACAGCCACGGAAACCAACAACTTCAACGACGCCGCCTACCAGGCCATCTCGACCAACAAGAATGAGTTTGGCATGTTCACGCCCGAGAACTCGCAGAAATGGGAAGTGACAGAGCCAACACAAGGCCAATTCGTCTTCACCCAAGCCGACCAGGTCGCGCAGAAGGCAGCGTCCAACGGTCAGCTTCTGCGCTGCCACACCCTGACCTGGCACTCCCAGCTCCCGTCATTCGGTTCGTGTCATTCCCCCCTCCTCCTTCACCATCCCACTAACTGACTCCCCGATCGCCAGTCTCCTCGGGCACCTGGACTCCCGAGACCCTCTCGGCCGTCCTCGAAGCGCACATCAAGAGCGTCATGACGCACTACGCCGGCCAGTGCTATGCCTGGGACGTCGTCAACGAAGCGCTCAACGACGACGGCACTTTCCGCGAGTCTGTCTTCTTCACGACCATGGGCCCAGACTACATCCCTATATCCTTCCGCGCCGCAGCGTCGGCCGACCCGTCCGCCAAGCTGTACTACAACGACTTCAACCTCGAGACCACCTCCTCCAAGGCTGACGGCGCCGTCAAGATTGTTCAACTTCTCAAGGACGCAGGAGCCAAGATCGACGGCGTCGGGTTCCAGGCGCATCTGACGGTGGGGCAGACGCCTTCGCGCGAGGAGCTCGCCGCCACGCTGAGCCGGTTCGCGGCGCTGGGCGTCGAGGTGGCGTACACGGAGCTGGACCTTGCGCACGCGTCGCTGCCCGCGAGCGACGCCGACCGCGAGCAGCAGGCACGCGATTACGTGGCTGTGGTCGGGTCTTGTCTGGACGTGGCGGCGTGCGTGGGCGTTACGGTGTGGCAGTTTACCGACAGATACAGCTGGGTGCCCAACACGTTCCCCGGTAAGGGGGACGCGTGTCTGTACACGTCCGAGTACCACAAGAAGCCGGCTTATGAAGCGGTGCTGGAGCTGTTGCAGGGGGCGGCCGCTGCGGCGGGAGGTTCTGGGTCTGGCGGTGGGAGCACTGGGGAAGGGGCCTCATCGAACTCGACTCGGACCGAGTCGTCTGCGAGTATCTCAGCGGCAACAGCAGCCCTGAGTGGCGCTTTTGGAGTCATGGGTGGGCTGGCTTGTCTGGCTTTGCCCGTGGTGGCTGCTTTTTTGGTGTTTTAGAGCGCGAGGTTGGGCACATGGACGCGGCGCAGGCGTGTACATGGTGTATGAGTAGAGCCAAGGGGCTTCAGCAATAGACTGCAGGATAATGCGGGGGGACAATGGTCCAAGATGCGTTTCTCGGCGCATGCAGATGTGACTTGAAGCATGTATTTCCAAGCGAGTACTGTTCCATCCAAACTCTTTCTATTCTATGTATCCTCGGGAGTCCCCAATATAAGGTGAGAGTAGTTCGAGTCCGCGAGCTCAACTGGGCCTCTATTAAGCAGGCAGAACTCCCTGGGGGAAATGAAACAAATCATCCGGATCAACCGCCTTCTTTATAGCCTGCAGCTTACGCAAGTGAGTTCCCCAGTAGTTGGCTTGGGCATCCTTCTGATCAAGCCTGGAATCGGGATAATTGATGTACATTCCCCAATCGCTCTTGGCCATGCCCTGGGTGATGTTGGCAGCAAAGTTCGCCATGATGGTGTGGCCGTCAGCCGGGTAGACGCCTTTGTCGACGCGGTCATAGAGCAGGTACATGAGAAGATAGTCGCGGTGAGCATACGCGGCCGAGTCCACGGCGGGCTTTGCCACGGCTGAGTTCTCGCCGCCGTGCAGGTCGATTTGCACATACCAATCTCTGGTGTTGTTCTTTGCCTGCTTGAACCAGTAGCTCACAAACGTCTGGAGCTGCTCCTCATTGAGCGCCTGGGTGTACAAACTGGTTGAGTAGAACGTTTCGTGCTGGGCAAGGTTAGCGAGGAATTTCTCTCATATGTTCTGGTTTGTTCTTACCTCCTCGTGACCATGTCCCAGGTCAATGTTGGAGCCACCGAAATGCTTGACTTGGTCGAGCCAGCCTCCCGTTCTCGCCAGTGCCAGCGTTGCATTCGTCTTCTTCATCAGGGGTGCCAAAACAGACTGTAACCCCTCCTTATCGCCGTAGTACAGACCCTCAAGGTTGACGAAGCGTCTGGCAATAAACAGACGCATGTTCAACTCCGCCGGCATGGTTTTGGCAAACTCCTGGACTGCCGTCAAGCCAAGGAGAGCTCTTGCCTCGGTAGGCCATTGCACCGGGGCGGCAAAGTAAGTCGCCTTCTCGGGGACCTCGAAGGTCTTGAAGCGGAACTCGGTCACGATGCCCATGGATCCGCCGGCCCCGCGCAGAGCCCAAAAAAGTTCGGCGTTCTCGGTTTCCGAGCAGTTTACGATGGTAGAGTTCGCCAGCACAACGGTTGCGCCGACCATCCAGTCCAGAGCAAGGCCGTGAGTGTGAGCGCTCAAGCCATACCCGCCATGAAGCACATGGCCTCCAACGCCGACGCTATATGTGTCAGCCGTGGAAACCCAGGAGTGCTCGTCAGTCCAGGGCCGCTTACCCCGGGCATGTACCATGGCTGATTGCTCTCTTTCCCTGGTTGTAGAGCTCCCATGCGAGGTGGCCGAGGCGAGAGCCGCCTTCTACTGCTGCAATGCCGGTAGCGTTATCCAGGACGACCTTGTTCATCCGGCTCATCTCAATAACCAAGTGCCCGTCCTCTCCACCGAGTCCAAAGGCAGCGTAGCTGTGCCCGCCGCACTTGGCGTTCGCCTTGATGCCCAACTGTCTCGCACATGCCACGGCATCCTGTATGTGCTTTGTCGTGGTGATGGCAGCGACGGCAACAGGTGTGTAGTTGAGGCGCAAGTTGAAGGGCGTGGCGTCAAGCTTGTACTCGGTAGACCCAGTTTCGTCGACCGGCACGCCGGCCTTGATCAGACAGTCGGCAAGTGCCTCGGCTTTGTCAAGGGGGGATGCATAGAGGGCACCTGCCAAGCCCACCAGGGCGAAAACGTGGTGGATCATGGGCATGAGGCGCGGTTGAACTACGGCGTGAATAGAAGGAGGATAAGACGGGGTAGCCTTTAGTTTAAGGGGTTGTGACCCTTGGGGTGCTCTTAGATGTCCCTCGCGACCCGGTCAATTGCCGACTGGAAACCGCAGGGAATTATGGTATATACCTGACTGCGGAATGGCTGACTTCGCGGATCAGGCGCTTCCTCGCCCTCGTCGACGACAGACAGGAACGACAGACAATGGAGTCGGGTCATCCACAATTCTGTATCGTCTGGCGCTCTCCCGACGCTTATATGCGGCAGGCTTGACGTACTCTAGACAGACCTGAGTCAGCGGAGCAGCAGGATCGGATCACTGACTGTTTTGCCGGCCTTACTTTAATTAATCTGGACAGTCCTCGTTGGCAGAATGGTAACATAAAGGGGCTGTTGATCCCGGAATTCCTCTTCCTGGTGCGCTGCGGGGAGGCTGAGGCGGGCTTGGGGCGGCATGATTGAGGATTAATCTCGACGTGCAGAGCCTCAGCGCGCTGTGAAGCATCGCGAACGGCGCCGATCGCCAAGGACAAAAGGATGACACTGCAAGAAGCGAACGTCCCTCTATGAGCGGCTTATCGGGAAGCAATATACAGTGCCTAATTAGGGCGATCTGCGCTGTCATCCGAGACTTGACCTTTTCCCGAGGGTTCGATAGCAGAAACTTATGATGGTATTTGGGGCCTGTGCCGTCAGTTGCGTCTGGGACACCGTTTTGGTGTACTTAAAGTTGTTAGTACCGCGCCTTGAAACACGACGTCTGACATATGTAATAGAATGTTCCGTGACCGTTCTGTGCTTGGGTAGGCTGGAAGGGTGTTGTGTTGTGAAACTTGGGCGGATTCTCAGCCTGGATGGAACAAGTGACTGTACCAAGAACAGATATTAAGGCCCAGGCGATGTATATTGCGCGGTTCGAATTAACCGACGGTGCCCCAGGGCCTCTTGATGGGGGGAACGGGGGGGGAGGGGGGAATCCCCCCGATCATCGAACCTTGAGAGGCGGAGAGTTCGGAATATGTGAGGTTCTGGGGGGTTTGCTGCACTACTCAAATGTAAACTCAGGCATAAAAAAATAAAATACACTGGACTGTGGTGGTTCATCCAGTAATTGAGAAGCGAAGTTTCTGAACACTGTGTGGCGCAGGCAGCCAATCGCTCCTCCGAGAACTCATCTGCCAGAGCCCAATAACGAAGCGGAAGCTCCTTCCTCACTCATCATGTGTAAACAAAATGTCAAAGTTCATCATTGAAGCGAACTTCAATGACTCGGATGCGCTAATCACAATGAAGATGCTCATCATGGTCCCACCCAGTCGTGAGGTTCGCTGGGAGGCGGCGGGTTCGTGCAGCGGAAAGAGCGATGGCTGAATCAGGCTGCCGGCTGATGACGTTGCGGTTCGACCGGTTTTTATCCACCGCGACAAACGGCGGAAAGACCTGCAAAATGACAAGCCTAAGGTATCCATCGATTGCCTTCCGAGAAATCAGACTGTCACTTTCTTGCTGCTCTGGAACGGAACGTTAACAGAAAACGGACGGGGTCAAAGGTGCCAAGTTTGGATTTCTAGGCCCGAAAGCTTACCTCAGAGACCTCAGTGATTCAAGTTCAATCAAGATCCCAATAGCCGGTCTTGCCTCTCCAGTTAGGTACAACACCTTGGGAGGTACTCTGAAGGAACGTGGGAATAAAGTCTTTGAATTTCAGTGGCATATTTGCGGGGATCCGTTGTTCGTCTTTGTTGAAAGCAGTCAATGTATCCCTCTCAGAGCCGCGGCGATGGCAAAGTTCATGATATGAATCCTGCGCTACAGCTCCCTGGCGAGGTGTAAGCCGGGCAGTCTGATGGATTTGGCTGACCGTTGAGTACTGCATCCCAATGAGGCCGGAAGATGTGCTCCGCTTGCTGCGTCTCCAACCACAGTACGCTTTTTACGTGGACGGATGCTTCGTTCCAAGTGCAGAGAATCAGAGACTCGGCTGTGTCCCTTGCCATCCTCGTTGACCATTGGTAGTGTGGTGTGCCGCTTGAGGCCACCATCCCAACTGCCAGCAACCAGACACCAAGCGACAAAGTCACACTCGGAGTCGACTCTAGACGCTGGAGGTGCTTCATAAGCTTATCCAGAGTCTGGTTGAATATTACTGCGTGGGAGAAATAGGTCGGCCCTTGTATGATAAACATGTAGAGTACGGTTGCGTAGCGGACACATTCGGTGAGTGGGGACGACGCTGGGCTTGTTGAGTCCGGGGCTGAGAGTAGAAGGCGGTGTATGACGAAGCATGTCAGGTCGTGAAGCTGCGTGGTGGGGAAGGGTACCCGTCCGGCTCGCTGGAAGACGCTGCGGAGGCGTATGAAGACATTTCGGACATCGTAATCCACGTTTAAAACGGTGATGTCGGCTATGGGTACAGCGTGTTCAAGAGTGGCCGAATCGAGCTGCCATTCTGGAATAGGAGGTATGCCGTGACCTATGCCAGCATCGTCTTGGGTGTCGAATTGGGGATGACCCATGATAAGCATCGATACCCTTTGATGTCTGAGTGATGGCATAGCACGAGCTGAGAAGATGTGGACGACTTACCAGCTAACCATCCTTGCAGTAAGTGGACTTGTTTGCCTCACTGCCTTGATACCCCCTCTCAAGTCGACGAGTTTCTTGACACCGTCAACGTGCATCTGGGCAACCTCGATATTGCCTTTACCAAACTGAGGTGGTAGGTGGACAGTCAGCAAGGTAAACAGCAGGATGGGACAACGGCCGTCTTACTTCAATGGTTGCCAGGGTGATGACAGAATTCATGGTTCCGTCTTGGACGGCGAGTGAGGTGTCGTCGACTTTACGTCGAAGCAGAGCCACCGAGTCGACCATGAGCAGGTCCGACGTGCGAAAGCCCCTCCGGGCCAGCAGCTCCTCGTCAAGGCATGCTGTTTGCAGAGAGACGTGAAACAAGGCCGGGTCCGTCAATGTTATTGGCCACCACGAGACGAGAAAGGGGTTCGTGGCCGCATTGGGATCGAGGGGATAATACTGGAATGCAATCTTATGGAGGACTGAAGAGAAGCGTTAATCATTGAAGTCCGTTTCAAGGACATGATGACGTACAGCTGTGAATGAGCCGTTGAACATGTTCCCGAGGCAGCCTTGTTGGAGGGTAGGAGTCAAACGGGTCGACAGATGCGAACCTGTAGCCGGCAGTTAAGGGGGCGGATGTGCCGGAATGGTCTAATGTTGCTGGTGCGGTCAATGGCTCGTTTGCATAGACACATTGCACCTGGCGCTTGACGCAGCGAGAGCAGCGAGGCGTGCCGAGGTCGCAGCTGTGTTTTGATCGGGCGCAGGCAGTGCACGAACGCCGAAGTGTGTAGCGCATTCCGTCAGGGGGGCCGCCGAGACAGGGCCGAGAAGGTGGTTGGTTGAGCGACGGGGTACCTGAATGACACTGCACAATAAGTGATATTTTTTGAATATTCAGGTATCGTGGTAGCTGACCATGTCCCAACGGAAAGGAAAAGGCCGAACTGCAATCAGGGAGAGCTGCTCGCTGCGGCTCGGGTCCCCAATGGGAATGGTTGTGACGGCAACGAGTACAATCTTCTCAGTTCCTTTTCTTGGTGGTCAATTCGCATGGAAGCGAGCAAAAGGATAAATGAGCCCCAAAGTGGGATGGTTGAAGCACGGAGGACCACAAAAGTCAGCTTAACTGAATCAGGCCTAGTCTCCGCATGCCTTGCGTGCGTCCGCTCGTGGTTTCGTTGCGCATGCAATGACCGGCGGAGTCTAATCCTCATTAGGTAGCCAAAAGTGGAGCAGCACCGGCGGGCCGGAGCGCCGAGCCCGGGCCGTCGGACATTGGAGAAGGTTGGGTGTAAGTCAAAAGGGATGAAAGCCAATATCTTGCTCGGCGGGAAGTGACTAGAACTTTCTTCCAAGTTGTAAGCTTCAAGATGGTTACCGATATGATGAACACTTTCGGCGCATCTCCCGGCCTGGTCGAGAGGTTGCCGGGGTGGACGGTGACGACGTCCGAATGGCAGCTGCCAGCCGATATCAGTGCGTTTTGTGCGGAGTGGTCTATCTGGCAGTATATAATTACGTTTTTCCTCGGCCTGGTGATTTATGACGAAGGTAATCCTCCGAAACGCCCACTATCACGTCTTCTGGGCTTGGACAGAGCGACGCGACATGAGCTGACGATTCTTCCAGTGTTGTACCTTCATCGAAAAGGCTCCCTTCCCGGGCCTCGGTTCAAGTTCCCGCTCACGGGTCCCTTTGTCCAAGCACTGCATCCAAGATTCGAAGGTTATCTTGAACAATGGGCAAGCGGTCCTTTGAGCTGTGTTTCCATCTTCCACAAGTGTGTCTTGGACCAGCCACGTCCGCACTGCAATGAATGAATGCAACCTGACATACTTGTTTACAGATTCATCGTCCTTGTGTCAGACAGAGAACTCGCCCACAGAGTCTTCAAGTCCCCCCAATACGCCGAGCCGTGCATCGTGCCGCTCGCCAAAGACATCATCGGTCACAAAGCATGGGTGTTCCTTCAGGGAAAAGCCCACGCCGAGTATCGAAAGGGACTGGCACCCCTCTTCACCAACAAGGCTATGGCCACTTACTTTCCGGCCCAAGAAAAGGTGCTGGCCGAGTACTTTGATAGATTCGTCGCCGCCAGCGCTGCCAACCACGGCCGGCCCATTGCTTTCATGACCATGTTCCGCGAGATCAACTGCGCACTCTCGTGCCGCGCCTTCTTCGGCGACTACATCACCCCCCCAGCCGTCGAGAAAATCGCCAATGACTTCTACCACGCAACCGCCGCCCTCGAGCTTGTCAACGTGCCTCTTTCCATCTACATCCCTTTCACCAAACCCTGGCGCGGCAAGCGGACAGCCGACGCCGTCCACGCCGAGTTCGCCAAGTGCGCCGCCGCATGCAAGCGCAACATGGCCACGGGCGCGGCCCCGACCTGCGTTGTCGATCACTGGGTGCGACACATGTTCGAGTCGAACCGCTACCGCGAGCGCATCGCCTCCGGCGAGATGGACATTGAGAAGCCCGCCCACCTCATCCGCGAGTTTACCAACGATGAGATATCCGACACCCTCTTCACCTTCCTCTTCGCTTCACAAAACGCCTCTAGCAGCGCTACCACCTGGCTCTTCCAAATCCTCGCCCAGCGCCCGGACGTGCTGGACCGTCTGCGTGAGGAGAACCTCACCGCGCGCGGCAGCGACAAGACCAAGCCGTTTGATCTGCCTATGCTCGAGTCCTTGTCCTACACGGCGGCCGTCATCAAGGAAATTCTCCGCCACCGACCACCCGTCATCTTCGTCCCCTACTTGGCAACAAAGCCTTTTCCCATTACCCCGCAATACACGGTGCCCAAAGGCACCCTGGTCATCCCCTCGTGCTATCCCGCGCTACACGACCCCGAGGCCTACCCCAACCCAGACGTGTTCGACCCTGACCGGTGGATTACGGGCGACGCCGAGAAGCATACGAGGAATTGGCTGGTGTTTGGTGCCGGAGCTCACGACTGCTTGGCTAGGAGGTATGTGCCGCTTGTCATGGCGGCAATGATTGGCAAGGCGGCGCTGGAGCTCGACTGGAAGCATGTGCCGACGGAGAGATCTGAGGAGATCAAGGTTTTTGCCACGCTTTTTCCGATGGTGAGCATTCCCCCACCCTGGATATCGACCCGGGATTGGAGCTCTGTGGCTGTTGCTGACGGTTGATGCTGTAGGATGGGGCCCGGCTGGTATTTACGAAACGGCCCTGAGCAGAGAGCGGGAGGTTGACCTCGTGTTGCTCAACTGAGGTGACCAAGGGGGATGGTTCAATAAGGCTTTATCCATGCGCCATTGCTTATGTGATTGTAGGCTCCAGCTAAGACTGTAGTAGGTAGGTATGTACATGTAGGCACCGAGCAAAGAATACCCACGAGACCACAACGCTTGAGTTTATGTCCTAACCACTTCCGTCGCAGAGATGTACTGGCCATCTCCCGTGTACCTCCACCTCGTGAAGTAGGCGTTCGGCGTCCCAGTCGGGCAATTCAGACCCTGTCCAGCCCCATTGCAAGTAGAATATACTCCGATCAACGTCCCAACGAACGAGCCACTCCCTCCGCTCAGCAGCTCCGCCGACGCAGTGCCCAGCACCACCCTCTCCCTTCCCTTCGGTTTCGCCGGCATTGCTGCAAAAGTATACTCGGTCGGCGTTTTCATCTGTATCTCCAATCGTAGCTTCTCACCCGCCCACTTCTTCGGCACCGCCGTCGTCGTGATCTTGCCCGAAACATTGAACCTAAAGCTCAGCTGCTCGTCAAGCAGCACAACGCCCAGTTGGATATTCGCCTTTTGCGTCAGGAACGCCACCACCCCAGCCTCCTCTCCGTTCTTCTTGGGCTCGAATTCCAGATCAACACTAAACGTAAACAGACTGTGCGTCTGCCGCCGCCCAATGAACGAAATCGCCTTCGCTGCCGGCTCGGTACCTCCCGGCAACCCAGACAGAGCATTCCGCCCCGGCACCACCTGCAACCCCTTTTTCGTCACGCTAAACATCCCCTCCCTCGGTACCCGCCAATGAACCAGATTCCTCGGGATAACCTTGCCGGGCTTCTCAAAGTCATAAACATCCGGGTCCTGATTAAACGGCCCGTCACCAGGCACACTCGTCCGATCGGCCCGCGGCAGCGGCCACCCGCTCATCTTGCCCCTGACGGGCTGCATGACGGGCCAATCCCCTTGCTTCCACGTCACGGGGAAAAGCACCGCCTCGCGGCCCATCGGGTACGACCTGTACTCGGGCCCGGAGCGCGTGGCGAGGCACATCCCCCACCAGTTGCCGCGGGCGTCCTGGAACAGGTCACCGTGGCCGACCGTCTGGAAATACTCGGCCGTGCCGCGGTTGGTGAGGGCCGGGTTGTGCGGCGCCGGCGTGTACGGCCCCGTGAGGTTCCGCGCGCGCGCCATTGTGATGGCGTGGTCCAGCGCCGTGCCGCCCTCGGCGATCAGGAGGTAGTACCAGCCGTCCCTTTTGTAAATGTGCGGCCCCTCGGGCCACACGCCCCCCGTGCCGTTCCAGAGCGGGATCGGCGGGCCGATGTCGCCCGTGGTGAGGTCGAATTCTTGCAGCTGGACGCTGTGGGTGGCGACGTAGACTTTGCCGTCGTCGTCCCAGAAGAGGTCCGGGTCGATCTTGGTGGTGGGGAAGACGAGAGCGTCGCTCCAGGAGGCGTCGTCGAAGGGGTTGGTGGTCCGGAACAGCACGCCGGATTCCTTGCCTGGCGCGTCTAGGTACTCACAAATCACGTAGAAGACGCCGTCGCGGAAGCGGATGGTGGCAGCGTACATGCCGCCTTGCTGGTTGTCGGTCACCCAGCTATAGCCGGGGAGCTGGGACTCACGGTTCCACACATGGCTGACGTGCTTCCAGTTGATCAGATCCTTGGATGCGTAGATGGGGAGGCCGGGAAAGGAGATGAAGGTGGACGTCACGCAGTAGAACTATCAACGATGTCAGTTGTGAACTTCCTACTCTGGACGCCGGCGTGTAAGGCAGTAAGGCGTTTAAGTGGGAAATGCGCAGTCTGGGGAACAGAATGGCAATATGACTCCTGAGACAGCTATAAGAGATATAAACAATTCACACACAAAGAAGATTGGTGCTTACGGTTCCGCTGACGTGGATGCAGGACGGATCAGAGTGCCAGCCGGGGAGAACGGGGTTGTAGTAAGTCGAGTTTTTGGCTGCGCACTGGGCGACCAGTCCCAAGGTCAAACCGACGGCGAGCTTCATGGTGAAAGGGGCTGATACAGAGCCTGCGCACCGCCCTATCTGCAAGCAATACCCGGCTCTACTGAGGGATGAGATCCGTCAATATACTCTCAGCCTCAATGGCAGTGATTGGCACGCCTAATCACTTACACCGCAGTTGCAATGCCAAGCCGGGTCTTTCAACCGCGGGAGCATCGATCCCGGTTATATCTGGAGATCAACAGATGCCCGCAGTTTTCCGCCAGTAACAGCCTGTGGCTAAATATGGATGGGGGGCCGCTGCAGCATGCTTCTCCTCCTGAGTTGAGAACGGGTCTGTTTTCCCCGCAGGGAAGCTTTGTGGACACCGGACAAAGTCCTAGGACCCTAGGATCCACAAAGGCATCATGCTGAAATGAGCGTTGGATACGCGAAAGGGGGAGTGGCCCGAGTACGTTGAGGCGCAAGGACTAGAACCGAGTGCTGTCTCACTGCCTAAGGGCAAAGTCCAGCATACCTCCATTATATTAGTATGTACCTATTCCACGTCGTATCCCTGAGTTATCAGTAATTATACAACTCCAGGTTTGAAAGAGGATTTGCTTGAAGAGGGTCCATCGAGGCATGTCACATTCCGTTGTGACCATCCCCCCGTTGAACTCCTCCACGCCCTTCCTGGTCTTTACCCCTATTATATCTTCTTGACATCAAACCAATCAAGATCCATGACCTTGACCCAGGCGGCCACAAAGTCAGCCACCATTTTGTCCTGGCCGCCAACCTCAGCGTACACCTCAGCGATAGCCCTCAGCTCAGCATGCGAGCCAGAGACGAGGTCCGCCCTGGACAATCAGGTCGGCCAGGGAGACATGTTTCTTGCCGTCCTGGTTGAAGGCGTTTCTGATGTTGGCCAACTGGCAGGTGGGTAGGCGGTCAGTTAGTGCAAAGGATCTCTGGGGTCACGAAGACGTTTGCGGACAGTGCCAAGGGGAAGGGCATACCGCGGCAAGGACAGTCTGCAGCTGCTTAGGGTTGTTAACTTCCCACGAGACCTGGGGGTTGCAAAGCGATGCGGGCACCGTTGGCGCCGTAGATGGGATCCTCGCGCAGGGCGATCACTGACCAACATGGTAGGCCGGCGGAACGTTTTGCTGTTGAAGGGCTGGGGGTACTCCTGAGGCCCCTGGGAGTGCCTCAGATTGATGGGCGCCGGCCGGGCTCTTGGTCAGGGTCCATTCATGCTTGAAGAGGCTCGTCAAATAGTCTGTGACGCCGGTGAGTACCCGAATTATTTGAGTTTCGGCACAATGTCAAAACCTCAGCGCCTACCGTTGCTCCATTTTGTCGGCGTCCTGGACCAGATGACCTCCAGTCCGCTCGTGATGGTGTCGACAGCGTTCCTGGTGCCGAAAGGGTTGGCCCAGCCGAAGCCCTGCTCCTCAAGAGCTGCGCCTTCAGGGGCGGGACCGACCGCTACGAGGATGTCAGCACATCAACTCCAGCACACGAAGACACTGCCACTCACCGGTGCTCGACGCGCCGTGAGCCTTGCCAAAGGCGTGGCCTCCGGCAATCAGGGCGACGGTTTTCGAGTCGTTCATGCCCATGCGGCCAGAAGTAGTGCGGATATCCAGAGCAGACAACTTGGGATCAGGGTTGCCATCGAGGCCTTGGGGGTTGACGTAGATGAGACCCATATGAGCGGCAGCAAGCGGCTTCTCCGGTTTGCTGAAGCGTCCGGCATAGTCGGTGCTGCCGTTGTAACGCACGTCGTTGCCCTTGGGCATCCAGGTGGTCTCAGAGCCCCAGTAGATGCTCTCATCCGCCTGCCAAGTGTCGGGACGGCCGGCACCAAAGCCGAGGACGGGGAAGCCCATCTCCTCGAGGGCTACATTGCCCGCCAAGATATAAAGGTCGGCCCATGAATCGCCTTGCCGTACTTTTGCTTGATGGGCCACAGCAGACGCCGTGCCTTGTCCAGGTTGCCGTTGTCGGGCCAGCTATTCAGCGGGGCAAACCATATCTGGCCCTATTCGTGGGAAGCATGTGCTTGGCTGCTGCGGCCGAGGAGCCCTGGTCGGCGAGCATGGAGGAGGAAGAACTGCACCATGCCGCCGCCACCACGTCCATCCATGGCGCGGTAAGTACCGGCACTGTGCCATGTCAAGCGGATGAACAAACCACCGTAGTGACCAAAGTCGACCGGCCACCGAGGCTGGGACTGGGTCATCAGTGCCTTGAGGTCCGCCTTGAGGTCCGCCTTGAGTCCCTTGTCTGCAAAGAGTCTCGTCAGGCTCGCTTGTTCATGGTTCCAGTGAATTCGAACACAACTCACAATCAAGGGTGGCAAAGGCGGCAGAATAATCGAAGTCTCCCCAAAGGGCTTTTGCTGGGGCGCAAACTGGCGAAGCACATCGAGCTTCAGCTGGCAGGGCCACCAGTCATGGCTCCGGGTGCCGCCGCCAGCCGCGTCGCTGATGGTTGGGCATTTCCCAAAAGAGCTTCCCAGTGTATCGAGAGATACCCGAATTTTGGCCCTCGCGACCACCGTGTCGCGCTTGTGGAGGGCGGCTTGAGGACAGCCCGCCGAGAGCAGAGGGAGGAGCCCAAGGAAGCCGGAAAGGAGCGTGGGCGCCATGAAGCCAGGTCAAGGACGGGATGCAGCCTGGAATCGAAACGAGTGACACAGTCCGCTTGGGTAACGAAGAAAGAAGGGAGTTGTTAGTCGATGCCATGATGCCGATCTTATACTTGGCAAATGGCAGCGCTGTCTTGCAAACCCTTGGCACAAACATGTCCCCTGTGCAGGTGACTTCCAGCCTTACGCCGCAAACCACTAATGTCGGCGGTTTTCTTTCAATAAATGGAAGCAAAATAAGTGAGACAACCCACAGTGCTTGACTTGATTCCAGACGCGACGCCATGTCAGTTTGCTTTTGGTCCGTTGGCTGAGACAACTGCAATCACAGTCATCCAGACCCGCCGAGTCTTGAAGGCTTGTGGGCTGAAGATCAGGTCCCGTCGAAAAGCTCGACCTGCTGACATTGCAGAATCATAATTGGCCAGCGGAGAGTTCGGCATTATCAGGTCATTGATTCTTGGGGCTTGCGTAGGGCCTGTGTGGCTTGCCTGCTACCCTCGCAAACCGGACGAGGACCCAGGGTTCAGCTGTCGTTGATTAAGTTGACAAAGGGCTGCGCTGCATTCTGAGCGCCTAAAATTATGCTCAACTTTTCTGCTGCTCGTATATGATTTTTCTCGAATTCAGATCCTGCCGACTTGACGCGGCGCGTTGGTGGGTTTGTTCGGGGACCGCTCCTCGACCCCTCTCTCCCTCCCTCCCCC
>NW_026944249.1:133532-142881 GCF_033297405.1 Parathielavia appendiculata | reverse complement strand
ACCCCCCGGTTGCATTGGTAAATTCCGTCACGATGTATCAGTCTTCAGTCCATCGCCTCTTCCATGCCTTTCCTGGAATCCTCCCATTCTTCGGCCACCTTGGCTGCCATCGAATCCTTCACAAGGTTGAGACTGTCCACTTTGAGTGACTCGATAACCTGGCGTTTCTCTCTCCACTCAGAGAGGATGGCCAAAGAAGACAGCGTATCCGGGTGCTCGGGGCTGAGGACTCTCTGACGAGCTTCGGCACAGCTCTCCATCAGAGCTAAGGCAGATGAATCTCGGCCGTGATCGTACAACATGAGGGAAAGCTTGGTTGTGGTGGTGGTGCCGGCTGTGGTGTCCCTGGTGGTCAGTTGATAGTTAGAAGGGGGGGACGAATGGTTCTGTTGCGATGAGGGTGAGGGAGGGCTGCGGGAAACGCTGGTGATAGTGTTGGCCGAGTTAGGGAGCGTGGAGGTAGGGTGACCAGCTTGACGCCTTGCGCAGCCTTCCATGACTCTTTGAGAGGTGCTGGGCGTCATATATTCGGCCCTGTTGCGCGTATGACGACCAGGCGTACCAAAACGACTGCAGTGTCCGGATAATTTGGCCCCTTTGACTGTACGTATCTGTTCAGCAATTTTCGTACTGTTTCACCGCTTTACCCCATCTGTCGAGAGCCTTGGATGAGTGCGCAGCGTTGGGTTGCCACTCGAATAGCGTGCCGGGTTGACCAATTTCACGCAGGGTGTTTGTGGCTCCGCCGGCAGTAGGAGGGTAGTTAGCCGTTCCCTTTCCCCTCCCACACGCTCTAAATGTTCTAACGTTATGTTGGAGTCTATAGACTCAATGAGAGGAACAAACTTAAATCTGACCTTTCCGGTCCCGGGGGCCCCTGACGCACATCTTTCTCTTCCAGTTGGCTGCTGGACCCCCCCCCTTCCATGTGTGTAGTCCACAAGCCAGGAAAGGGTACCTCGCCGTTTTCGGGTGGGCCATGTCTTTGCCGGTGTGTCGTTCCAGTCACAGCATGCTCGGTCCCTGAACTTCCGCTCCTGGGAATCGCCAGGCCAGATCCCATCTCCCAGTCCGACTCTTATCCGAGTCTTTGGAGGCTGTCCAACCTCGTGGTGGAGTTGGACCGTCCACTCAATGCGTTGCCTGAGCCAGCCTCGGACCTGGTCGCAATCCTGCCCTCTCCCGCTGTCTTCTTCAGAGTGAATTTCATCGTCATCAAACAAAAGGTCATCCTGGCCGTCCGCCTCAGCGTCTTCAGACCCATTCTCATCCTCAAGCAATGGGAGAGCAAAGAGTGCAAGCTGCTCGAGATGGCAGCCCACATGTCTGATGTATGGCTTCAGTCCTACCAAGGTATGCCCACACACGGGGTATGGGTTGGCGGTGTCATAGGCGGCGGGTCTTTTGCCAAGGGATGCAATCGCGTCGAGTTGCTCCTCAGGGCCACCTGGCATGTGCTGCTGGCTGAGGTGATGCTTGAGATCGGCAGCCAAGTGGAAGACCTGGTCGCGTCCGAAGGGACAAGACCAGGACTGCCAGTGGTGTTCCTAAACGTGTGCCTGCCAGGTATGGCAACGGTCAAAATCGGGGCGCTGGATATGGCGCACTCTGGGAAGAGACAGGTGTAGGGCCGGAGGTCTTCAAACACGTGTCGTCTGCTCATGGCGTGGGTGTGAACAACAAGCTCGGGCGGGTACGTCGAGAAATGGGTTCGACTTACTTCTATGCCGCACGGGTCCTAGCAGATACCATTCTATAGCAGAAAGGGCACTCAAAGCTTCCACGTTCAGCGCCCTCGGGTAAGGTGGCACTCTAAGCGGGGGCGGTGGTATCAAACGCTGCCCATCGACTTCCTCGGCTAGGAAGCCAGCGGATGTAGCATATGAGGTTTCGAAAACCCCGTGCCTGATCCACGATCTTCATCAAAGACGCTTGTTCTCAGGTCGATGTGTGTGAGGGTCTTCAGGTCGTCCGGTAGCGATGAGGCAACTGTCATGGGGACTATCTCGGTCCGGCCCGTAACAGTTGCTGAGCCCGGACGTTGTCGGTCACGGACCAGCGTCTCTAGGCCTGCTGATACCTTCGCATGGTGGGCTTCGCGGTACTTGAGAAACTGATGATGCCGCGTAATCGCCTGCCCCAAAATCTCGGCAAAATCCGGTTTAAGCTTAGGAAGCTTGTCCCGAACGTATCCGATGTCGTATGTCTCGCAGAAGGAAATGTTCTCGGACGGGCCAGCGCAGCGAAATCTCTCGTGAGGCGCTTCCGTCAGCCGGTCATCGAGTGAAGCTCGGCCCCTCTGATGAGCTCCCAGATTCCCAGCCCACATCTTTAAACCGCGTCTTCTCACCTTTGAGTTTCGGTATCCAAGATTGGGGCAGTGTTATGGCTGCGTACTGCTCACCGACGGTCTTGCGGTGGTTCTGAAAAGAATGCAAACGATTTGAACATTGTGAGCAATTTCTCTTTGGCTCATCGTGAAGATATTCGCATAGATGGGCAGTGGGCATCAAGTGGCTGTGGAGAACCGAGGAAACTTGCAATGCAACCATGTCCGGACGAGCTGCTTCTTCTCTTTTCTGATTCCAGGTCACACAGAAACGACACTAGATGGGCGAAAGCACCTCAAAATGGTGCGGGTAGGCATGATGCAACTCGGTCATTGAACAAGAGGGCTGACGATATGAAGGAGGCAAAGGGTTGCCTTGATCAGCCCATCGTATAAGGTGGTGGTAGAGCGGTGTATGGGATGTGCTGCGTCGGGGGATTTGGACAAGAAGGATTCCAGGTGGGAGTTGTATTGTACAACCGTGTGGTGTTGGAACTGGAGGCTGTCTTGGCGTACACGAATTTCGGGGATTGACAAAGAGGTGGGTGCCCATAGAGTTGCCAATGAGCCTGTTGAGCGAAGTTGACACTCACCCTCGAAGCGGAAGGGATGTGAGGCTTGCCTCCTGGGTACCTTGATACCTTAAGGTGAGTATCAACCTGTTACCGGACGTATCATTTGAGCGCGGCTACTCGCTGTCATCAGCCCCAGCCCGTAAGGGCATGTTTATTGCTTCTTGGCCCACATTAGGTGTCAAGGAATACGACATCCGCAGTCCTTGTCTCCAGTTTGCAGATTAAAGGCACCAATCTTTCGGTTTTGATTGATTGTGCCATAGTTATCGGTGATAGAGAAGGCAGGAAGCTGGAATCTGATTCCAGACTGACCCATCGGTCCTTGAGGACATGTACGCTGTGTTTCGCCAGACTCAGGCGTCTCCGAGGAGGAATGAATCAAGAGGGCGACACAGCCCATCGCCATTTGGCCAGAACCATGACGGTCCCAACCTTCCACTGGATCGTCTAAGTACATGTAAGGCACCATAGAGAGTTTGCCAATGAGCCGGTACCTCAATTTCAATAATGAGTTGCTTAATGAGGCAGATGAATTAGAACTGACTACCATTGGAAAGCTCGTGATTAGGATGTACCATGGAATTGTTGGACGTACTGTGCTCGTGTACATGTAGCTCTCCTGGGCGGCTGAGTGGGAATGGCGCTTCTGGAACCCCGGAGAGTATGTGCTGTGATCAGATACTGCACAGCTAGGTACCGATTGAAATTTTTACTCCCATGACCGAGTCACTCTGTGACATCAACGACAATCTCGCCCTCCCCTTCTGGCTTCTCAAAGCCGTCCCAGTACGCGTCCAGAACCTCAGGTGTTATCTCCACCGCGGAATCCCCGTCGACGCCCGCTTCCCTCCGTCTCTGGATTCGGTTCCAAATCACATCCTTCCTGGCGGGACGAAAGAAAACCAGGATCCATCTTCCTCCCTTCTCCTCCACTACCTTCTTGAAGTAATCGCGATCTTCTCGGCTGTATAATGCTCGATCGAGGACGATATCCCGTTCGCCCTGATCCAGCAAATGCATCAATGTTCTCCTGCACTCGGTGTCGGCTTCCGCTTGGTAATCCTCAAGCTTGTCAGGGGAATAGTCGGCGCCATACAGGCCATGCCTGGCGTAGACAATGCTATCGATGGACAGACGAACAAAGTTTGGGTGTCGGGCGATAATAGCTTTGGACAGGGTTGATTTGCCTGAGCCTGCGATTCCACATGTCATGACAACAACGGGGCGGGGGTCTTCGGGAGTGCGCAACAGCGGAATTCCCAATTGATCCAAAATTTCCATGTTTCGGGATGAGATGGAGGGTTTCTTGACAAAAATAACATGGATTGATCTGGCTGAATTGAAGGCAGATTACAGATGCTTATGTCGATGTGACTCATACGCAAGAAGGTGCACGTGGGATACCAAGACAGTCAGTGTCAGGCAACCGTAGAATTGTTCCACTGGAACTTCTCACATGCCCTGGTAAGCTGGACGCAATGAAAATCTTACAAACTCTACTACATCTAGACCCTTCCTGCCGCATTACAAATCACTCTCTCCATTCATCTTTACAGCCAATCACACATACCATCCAGCCAGTTCCGACGATATACCTTTGCCAATTAAGTAACGTAAGTTTAATCTTAAGATCTACGAGAAAAATACTAGCTATACATAGTATGCCTACAGCCAACTTCAAGTGTAGGTCACTTTGGCGGAGTGGTTAACGCGCTGCCCTGCTAATCGCCAGTTAGTATGTTAGGCAGTTCCTTCGGGAGCGTAGGTTCGAATCCTACAGGTGACGTATTGTTTTGCGTGCCCCTTTTTGACACTTGACTTGTTCTATCTGGTACGTGTTATTAGCGGCCAAACGCCAGAAAGACGGGAAGTGGTCCAGAATAATGCGCTGCGTTAAGGTACAGGTAGCCGCGAAATAGACCGGCGCCCATTGATTGCAACGATACAGATAAACTTCACCACTAACTCACAGAGGCGAGGTGAAAGCATGTTGATAGAGAAGCGGGGTTGTCGTCTCCATGATGATGACCCCTAGCCACGAGCACCATTGAGTGTCCACCTAAATCCACAATACAAAGTCACGAGGTGGTCAGGGGGCATCTCCTCCAACCTGCTGAACCTGCTCCTGTGCAAGTCTGTACCAGATCGTTGGGTATCCTCTCTCAATCCGCCACTGCTCCGCCTCCTTCTCGACTGCGTGCAACATGCGTACCCTCCAGGTGCCAATCATGTCGTCCCTCCAGGATGTCTCCCGCCCACACGACCACGATATGACACTCTCGGCTCTCGCGCCGTCTGGAGAATCCAGCAACCCAACAGCGATGTCAACCTTGTCTGGTCGGTCATCAATGGTGTAGAACACGCTGGCCGAGCACCGCCCACAGAAGTAGCGCTGGACGTGTGGTGAGCTGGTATATACAGCCAACGTGCCGAGCCTGGGATCGCGCGAGCTGTCATCTGCTGCCTCGACTGCCGCTTTCAGTTGGGCCGTGTTCGCAGGGAAACCTTTGTCCGGAGCTCCTGCAAACGAAATGTGCTTGAGCCAAGCAAATGTCCAGTTGAACAACTCGGACGCGCCCCAAATCCGGCACGAGTCACAAGCATCTAGTTCGCCCAGCAACTTGTGTGTGCGGGGGTCAACAAACCGAGGCAGTTCCTCCCCATTCTTCTGCATCTCCTCAAACTCCCTCTGAGCATCGCCGGCCCGCAGCACCAAGTCCACCCCGCGACAGTGACACCGCAGCGGCACATCGCCCTTTTCGCCCTTCAGATTTGCCCCATGCTCCATCAGACTACCCACCGCAGGCCACTGCGTCCCAGCCTTCACCTCCTCGCTCTGGTTCCTCCGGCCCAACCACACCTTCGCCTGGGGCTGGCCTGTCCCGTTAATCCCCCGCAACCAACACGCCGCGCCCCCGTCCAGCGTATCGCCCACAAATACATGGTCCTCCAACACCACCGGCAACCTTCCCTCCAATGCCCCCCCCTCCACCACTGACAGAACCCCGGTGAAAACCAGATAGCTCGCCTCCTCCACCCCGCCTCGTTCCTTCGCTTCCGTGTCGTCCCACTCCTCAAAAAACATGCCGCTTCCACACGTGCCACAGAAGAGGACGTTGACCCGGGGTGAGTGCTGATACCGTTTCAGCACCGGATCCCCTCCCGCAACGGCAGGAGTAGGAGCAGTGGTGATGCCGTTGGTGACGATGGCGGTGTCAGCTCCGGCAGCGGCGACGATATCCGCCTTCGGACCGGGCCAGACAGCGTCGGAGGAGCGCAGGGCGCCCGAGAAGTGCCGACACGAGGTGCAGTGGCAACAGGAGCCCTTGAGCGGGAGGGAGGCGGTGGCGACGGTCGTGGTGAAGGTCTGCGCGCGGCAGAGGCATTGGGCTTGCAGGGCTACTGTCGACATTGTTTGGGGGTGCGGTGTGCTCGGATGTGGTGTTGGTGGACAATTAGATTGTGGATTGTGGGATGGTCGAACACCCGGGAAGAACGATTGATGCCCGTGAAAGCTACACTTTGTTGCTCCGAGAAGACTGTCAGAGAAGTCTGCTCAGATTGGGCGAAACGGTGAGCCGGCGGCGATAACCGCAATGACAGATTGGGGCATACACTGTTGACCGGATGAGTAAAAAGCGCTGCTGAAATTGGCCGAAGGGAGCTTCTTAAGTACCGGGCATATCGCACGCTCCTGCAACGACACGGCAAGCAAAATTAGGCAGATCGTCAAGCTCCTCGCCGATCCTTGCTCCGTGCCTCGACCGACGTCATGACATGTGTGGCAGGTGGGTAAAACGACGGCGTAAGAAAGGGAAAAATATCTTACCGAACACTGCGTGAAGTCTTGGCCAGAACCATGGCCCCGACGGATAGCATGTACCATATTAGTTGTGACAAAACCGATCGTTGGAACACGGCAAAACTCCCGAAACAGCCAAGAGTCAACCCAAAACTCCAAACCATACCCGCCCGAGCCGCCCAATGCAGACAAATGCGAATAATCCATCTCTTACACTCCCCACTTATGCAACGCGATCACTATTCCTCCCCACCGTGCTCGGGCTCGCAAGCCCATCTTCCTCCGGTCCGTCGTCCTTCAGCAATTTCCTCCTCGCCGCCCGTTCTTCATCCTCATCGTCACTCACCAGTCCGTCCAGCTCAAACTCACTCGCGTCCCTCAGTTGTGCCTCATCACCCACCCGGGCATGCCCATTAACAAGTGGCTTCTGCGCGATCGGAGCTGCGCGATCGTAGACGTGGATGAGAGCCAGGGTGAACAGGAAGAGTAGCGACGCAAGGCTGTAGAGGATCATTATGTACGCGACGTGGTCCATGCCGGAGCCGGCCACGAGTGACATTTGCTCTTCGGTGGCGCCCATGAAGAGGAAGCCAGCCGCATAGAGGAGCTGGAAAAGCGTCAGCAGGCGAAGGAACACTGGGTTGCGACAAGGGTCAACGTACAAAGACGGGAATGAACTGGAAGCTATTGTACTGCGTGCCGTCCTCCGAGACACCGGGCTTGTCCTTGAGAACGAAGGAAACCTCGATAATGCGGGCCAGGCCGGCGCCCATGAGGGTGTAGCCGAACATCTTGTGGGTCATGGCGCTGATCATCAATTCCTGCGGATGCGCTGACATGGCCCAGCCGGTGATGAGAATGACGAACCCCGGGATGAAGTTGCGCTTCGGCAAGCCGTCCCGGCCCCTGCTTAACCACACGCCCACCAACCCAGCGCTCCACCAGATGATGCCCATGGTCGTGTGCTGCCAGTCGTTCTTGACCCATTCGGTGCCCCAGCGGTGCTCGGTAAAGGTGTTGACGCAGCCCCAGGCGGCGATGACGGCGCTGTCGAAGAACTCCTGGCTGCGTCCGGTTCGGCGGAGCCAGAGCTGGCCGACGAGCAGGAGGATGGTCAGGAGTACGGCATAGGCAATGAATGCACCGCCCATGATGAAGTGCGCTAGGCACTGACCCAGGTGGTCGCCCTGACAAAAGCCCAGCGCCGTGATGCCGCCAAAGACCATTTGTACCCACGCGTACACTGGGAACGCCTTGCCGTTTATGCTATGCAGCAGCCGGAAGACGGGGCGGATGCGGCCGTGGAAGCCCTTCTCAAGATGCAACTTCAGATAGATGCCAACGACGACTTGCCCGACCATCAGAAAGAAGAGGGGTGTGGCGGCTTTGGCGTGCACGTTCTTGGGGTTGAATTGCCTGCCGCGGTGCAGGTGGCCGAGAGCGTATCCGAGGAGAGCGAGGGCGGTGCTAACGGCTTGTAATGGGACGTGCCAGCGGCTCTTGATGATCTGCAGGAAATGCGCGTCAGGCACCGGTTCCCTGAATTGAGGAGCGCCGGTCACTCACCCCAAGAACCATGCCTAGCGGGAAGAGGATGCCAAATGCGAGCATCTGGACAAAGATGTGTACCCATAATGTGGTGTCCTACGGTCTGTCAGTGGCTGCGATACCTGAAGCCCAACAACCGCGAACGTACAATGGGATCCAGCGATACAGTTTGTCCTTCGGGGATCTTGCTCGCGTCGTGCCCGCCGTGCCCTAGCACCATCGGTAGGAAAGCCATAGTCAAGGCTAAGGTCGCGAGCGCAGGGGACACTCGAAATCGGACAAGCGGCAGCGGCGAGGCATCGCCCCGACGCTCGTGGATGTCCATGGCGAGGTTTCGGGAGGTACAGGCGCCGTCCTGTTGTACCGTTTCGGGCGGACAAACCGAGATGAGGAGGTCCCACAAGATTGTGAGCCGGAATAGAGTTTCGTCAACGTATACAGAGCAATCAAATGCCTGGAAAGCAGATCTCGCCAACCGCCAAAGCGTGAATGCCGGAAAACGAGCGGGTGTCGTGGGAGAGTAGGATCAGGTGTCTGTGAGAAACCCCAAAACTCCTTGCACTCGACGGCCCGCTCGGAAGGCATGGCTGAATTAATGCCAAGCATGGAACGTGATTGGTAGGGAATATGAGTGGGGCTCAGTGTTTCCGTGGAGGATGGCTATTGCCAGACTGTAGGGTTTTGCCAAGATCTAGATTACTAATTGGTTGTTGATTGTATATTCCTACTCCGCTCTGCCAAGGGCTCGCCGAATCATCTTTAGCTAACGTGATTCACCATTGACTCGGACACCCCATTGAGTCGGACACATTTTCCGGACTATGCCACTACAAACTGCCAAAAGTCCACCAGAATCTGATGCAATCAATTGAAACTACTCAGAATCGCTTAAGCTATCTATTTCTCCAGCCTCCGAGCATGTCCTTGCATTATGGCCAGTCTTGCGGCAGATGCCACAGAGCCGTAAACCCGTCCGACGCCTCTTTGATGGTCCTTCAATTTCCTCCTCAACGCGCTCTTCCTCGTCCACCATACCTTTCTCTGCCATTTTTTCCCTAGCTTGGCTTCCATTAATAGCCCCGCCATCTTGGAGAC
>NW_026944249.1:131891-132442 GCF_033297405.1 Parathielavia appendiculata | reverse complement strand
ACGTCGACAATCCGGGGCGAAAACCCTCGCGAATCTCGGTCGAGTATGTATTGAACAATCGCCTCCTCTTCGATCTTTGTCAAATTCGAACGGCCGTGATAGCTGTCGGACTTCGCGATCTTTCCCTTCATTCTATCTGCAATTGTCGACTTGGGGACATTGTATATCTCTGCGGCGCGTCGGATACTCAAGCGCGGTGTTGATCGAATCGCATTGATCGCGAGAAGAACTCGGTTTTCTGGGAAGCTGTCGGACATTGTTGTGGTAGAGAAAACGCGTGTTGAAGTTGGGTGGTTATGGTGGGGGAAAATGTGTCCGAGTCAATGGGGTGTCCGAGTCAATGGTGGATCACGTTAATTATAAAGGAAAATTATATTGTAACGTTAAGGCTAAATTAAAAATGACTACTAATTTTATACTAGTCTGTAACTTTTGTCATAGGTAGAGATAATGTGAGAGGTTCATGTGCGCAACTCCTGGTTCGACTGGACAGTTCGAACCACGGTCCCTCTTTTGGGGGTGTTACGCAGTGGTCAGTTGCGCCTACTCGT
>NW_026944249.1:0-128471 GCF_033297405.1 Parathielavia appendiculata | reverse complement strand
CCCTCGCCAGACCCTGCTTTTGGGTGGGTGACGAGTCTTCCACGCTTACTGCATTGGGCAACAGTGCCCAGCCCTGAATCCAGGTGCCAAGGAGCCAGTTCAGTTCAACAATACTTTAGGAGTTTCCTAGAGCCTAATAGCTACTTTAATTATCTTCTTTATAAGCTATTATTTTTGTTCCTCTACTTATAAGAGCTTAATAGAGATTGTAATGATCACTACCTATGGTCTAGTCAGCTTCGTCACGGATATGGCTGTATGCAGCGACCTAGTGGGCCGCGAAGGAAGCGTCCCGAGCCAATTATTTAGGATATGGGTATAGCCAGTCACGATGGGAGCGCGAAGTCTTGTCTGCGCTCCAGCAAAGGAGCGATGGGAACGTCGAACGCTCCTAGCGGACTAGGTGTCACAGGATTCCTGTTCCTGTATCCGGGCCACGGATCCGAGCGGCCACGCAGGCCACGTATGCGTACGTCATGTATATGCCATGTCCCGGACCTCTGCACCGAACCTTCACTGGGCTAGCATCTGCATAAGACATGGTCGCATGCCCACACGCTAGATAGGTAGTCTTGCTCTCTTCGTGCGATATCATATGTATGTGCAGGCTGACCAGACCTTGCCGTGGTGCCCGTCACACTAGGAGCGACAGAAACAGTTATTGGACAGCAACAGCTACAGGCTCGAATAGGCATAGACTAACTAGGTGATACTGCATTAGTTGAGGCATAAGATGAAGCTTGAATTGGCTGTCTGAACCGTATTTTTTATATGTGTGTTGCTTAAAGAACTGAGGACTTCGAGACCTTCGCCAGGCCCTGCTTTTAGGTAGGTAACGAGCTTCCGCGCTTACTGCATTAGGCAACAGTGCCCAGCCCCTGAATCTAGGTGCCAAGGGGCCAGTTTAGCTCAATAACAATCTTTGCTCCTAGCGCTCCTAGAGATAATGGAGAGGAAGATGTATATAGTCTACGATCTTTAGGCCTATGGGTAATACCGGAAGGCATCATGTATAGTAGCCTCGCTGCAAAGGTCTGTGCGCGCGTACCTCGCCATGTGTGACGAATTTCAAGCCCCAACTTCTGAAAGGGACTCCTGAAGGTTATACTTGACAACAGGGTGAGGTTCGGTGAAGCCAAAGGGTTCACAAGAAGCAATGTCCAAGGGTACTGAATCTTGCACTTGAGTTGCTTACTGGAGAACTCCCCGTGTCCTCCAGAACGAGTGACTATACACTGACATGATTCTTAGAGTGCTCGCGGTGCTATGCCTTCGATCGCGCCGAGCACCTTGCATGCTGCAATCTGCTCGTCTGTCTTGGCGTTATAGCACTCTAGCTTCATCCTAACTGGTCTGGTTTGCTTCCTTAAGTGATTGGCTCGGGCGTTCCTTGCGCCCCGCATGCGGCCTTCTGGCATGCGGCCTGTTATTAGTTAATCGTGACAAGTTGCGTATATAAATCTTATGTCACGGAACCATAGTAGGTCTGGGAAGATAACTGCGTTGCTCTATGAAGAGGAAAGGAAGCTATGGATGGATGAACCTGAAGCTAAGTGCAATGTGCCACGTGACCTAGGGATCGGCGGTCCAGTGCCGTGACATCTTACACAGTTACTACCCATGACACTACTATATCTATCTCTAGGCATAAAATGCTATGCTAGTGCTGGGGTTTGGGTTACATTCTATATAGATCAGATAAGGCAAGCCCACTGAAGTAGGTCTTATGTAGCAGCAGGTGCACTACTCCTCTTAGTCAGTATATAGCTCTACCTTGCCATGCAGGGTTTTCCTATGGCTACATATAGCCTATAAAGTTCTAATTCCTTATACGATCTTGGCAATACTACTAGACCTCCAACTATTATCTATTACTACTTAAAATAATGAAATCGCATCTCCTTTTCGCATTACGATGCTCAATTCGACTTTTTATAGCTTTAGAGAGCTTTTTATGTAACGGGCTGGGCCCGGTGCGAGCCTCGGCGACTCTCAGCAAATACCAAGACCCCTGATGAGGCTATTCCCACTCGCCCCACAGCACACCGAACCTTCTAGCAACGCGCTCAGACCAGCGCGCCTACGAGGATAAGTATGCTTGCGAGCTACCAGAGTCTGTCGTCTCTCCTTTTCTTCTCCAAGTTCAGTGTACTCGTAGAGTCGTCATCAGCTAGTTGCAATATACTACCTGAGACCGTTACATTTTAGCAATTCATTCCAACTTGAATTAATCAAGCACGGCGTGAACTACTAATTTAGGCACCACTCGCCAAGAATCATTATCATTATTATTCCTATACTACTGTCACGGCGATTGCGCCGTGCCTGCTAGGACCCACGGGTGGAACCCGGCATGTGGAAAGCACGGGCCCCTGTGGGTTAAATATTCTGCACCTCGCTGCCGCGAGATCTGTTCGTAGCTCCTCGAGCTACGTCTTGACAATCAAGCCTGCCCGTACCTGACGGAATAGAGCTTAGACTGTAGTTTAGCCCGAATACAATTGTCATTGGATTGTCCGCCTGTCCCGCCGTGACAATACCATTGTAGTTAGTTAGTGACTTCCTAGGCCCAGCTAGCCTTCTAGGCCTTATTGAGAGCCTCTGTAGAGTTCTTGCCTTAGGCGCTATTCCGTCAGGTACGAGGAGGCTTGAATGTCAAGACGTAATGTGACGAATCTCAAAGCACCAACTTCTGAAAGGGACTCCTGAAGGTTATACTTGACAACAGGGTGAGGTTCGGTGAAGCCAAAGGGTTCACAACAAGCGATGTCCAAGGGTACCGACAATCCTGCACTTGAATTGCTTACTGGAGAACTCCCAGAGTCCTCCAGAACGAGTGACTATATACTAGATACATTTTGGTCGCTCTCTCATGCTTTCTAGAGCCACCTAGAGCAAATTCTCTGCGGTGCTCTCGAGAGCCTCTTAGAGCGTCCTCTGATTGGCCTTGCACTGGTGCTCTCTCATGCTCCTGAGAGCTCTCTGGAGCACCTCCAGGGCTCGTTCCGATTGGTCCTAAGTGATTGGCTCGGAACGTCCTACGTTCTCCACTGGCTTTTGCAAGTAAGCCGCCGCTGTTAGCTCTCGTTGGTTCATTTGGGACACGTAGCTCAAGGAGCTACGAACAGAACTTGTGGCAGCGAGATGCAGGATCTTCAACCCACGAGGGCCCGTGCTTTCCACGGGCCACACCCAAAGGTCCTGGCAGGCGCAGCGCAATCGTCGTGACATATAAATTTTTATTTGCAATTTATAGAGGCATCTAGTTTCCATCTCAAATTACCTAGAACAGTTAACTTATTTTACATCGGTTGAATTCAATCATTACTATAAGCGCCAACTACTATATGCGCTAAGCTAGTTTGGAAGCCTTATAACAACCTCCTAAGCTAATTCATGTGCTGATATAAGAGTACTTGGAGGTAGCTGAAAGCTTAGCACTTTGTGGGGCAGCACTCCCCGCTGTGCATGATGGCCCTTGTGAACTACTGTAACAACTGGGAAACTTTCTCAAGGAACACTTTTCAGGCTCTGCTAGCTCGCAGCAGCTTCACTGAAAGTGGAGAGTCATCACAGTAGCTCCCAAACAAAACTCAATCTCATCTCGCACCTCGTCATGCCAGACATAGCAGACGTCATCGCCGAAGAGATCGCGCGTCGCACCGACGACATCTCGTCCATCAACCAACGCATCCACTCGAACCCTGAGCTCGCCTACGAAGAACACCAAGCCCACGACGCATTCGTCTCAGCCCTCCATACTCTCGGTTTCGCCATCACCCCGCACGCCTACGGCCTGCCCACCGCCTTTTCTGCTGACTTCGGCAGCGGCGGTCGATTGGTCGTCTTCAACGCAGAGTATGATGCCTTACCAGGAATCGGGCACGCCTGCGGGCACAACCTGATCGCCTCAGCTTCATTCACCGCCTTCCTCGGCGCCGCCGCAGCGCTCAAAGCCTCCAACCAGCCAGGCCGCGTCCGCCTACTCGGCACCCCCGCCGAAGAAGGTGGCGGCGGCAAGCTCAAGCTCATCGCGGCAGGCGCGTATCGCGGCGCCGCCGCCAGCCTCATGGTGCACCCGGGGCCGGGCCACAAACTACCCCCATCCGTCCGCGGCGTGTCCTTTGTGCGCATGCTCGCCAACGTCAAGATGCAAGTCCACTTTACCGGGCGCGAGGCGCACGCCGCCATCGCGCCCTGGGACGGCGTCAACGCGCTCGATGCCGTGTGCCTGTCGTATAATGCCATCAGCATGCTGCGCCAGCAGATCCGACCGTACGAGCGCATTCATGGGGTGTTCCGCTCCGCCGGGGACAGGCCCAACGTCACGCCTGCGGACTGCACGGTGGAGTACTACGTGCGGAGCGCGACGCGGGCCGAGGCGGAGGCGTTGTGGCAGCGGGTGAGGAGGTGTTTTGAGGGCGCTGCGGTCGCGACCGGGTGCGAGATGCGGGTCGAGCCACTCAATTCGTACGCTGATGTCCGGCCGAGCAGGGCGCTGTGTGAGGCGTATGTGGACGCCATGCCACAAGGGACGGTGGCGATGGATGAGCCTGCGGACATCCTGGCGGGGAGTACGGATATGGGAGATGTGTGCTATGAATGTCCCGGATTCCATGGCGTGTTTGGTATTGGCACGAAAGAGGGCGAGGCGAATCACACGAAGGGGTTTACTGCTGCCGCCGGGACCCAGGACGCATATGAGCGGGCGGTGGAGTGTGGAATGGGCATGGCTCGGGTGGCATGGAAAGTCCTGTCGGACGATGAGTTTGCGGAGCGAGTGCAGAAGGAGTGGGAGGAGGATATAGGGTTGGCCGCTGAGGGCAAGGAAGCTCTCCGTGAAGATATGAGGTTGAGGATGAAGTGAGAAAAGGGGAGACGGGTTAGAGGGATGAGGGTTAGGGTTGAAGCTTATCTCCTGCCAGATGATTTTCTTCGCTTACTACAGAAACATGACTAGCTATTGCTAAACTAGTAGCATTTTATTGAGATTCAAATTACTACTCAATCAATAGACTAATGTGACAGAAAGCGCGTTCTGGACTCATGCTGTCACGGATTCCCCGTTCCTGTTGTCATGGTTATGTCATATGCTTGCGGTTATGCACACGTCATGGGGTTTGATCATACGTCTATGGTCATGCTTACGCATAGGCCTCTGCTCCAGTACTTAAGATCTGGTTGCACGCCCATTCCTGTCATTTAGCTCTTGCTCTCGTTGTAGCAATATCGATCTTGTATGTGCGAGCTGACCAGACCTTGGGTGGTGCCGTCACAACAGCTTAGTTAGCTATCTATACCTTTCTTTTCGCTATAGTAGGTAGATTCAGGACTTTAGACTAGTATATAGGAGATAGAGGTTTTTAGTCCAGCCTTATAGGCATAGTTTTCCTTTGAAACTAGTGGTAGTAGATCTGGCGAGCCTTAGGGCATAGTAGTTGTCACGGCGGGACAGGCGCACAATCCAATGACAATTGTATTCGGGCTAAACTACAGTCTAAGCTCTATTCCGTCAGGTACGGGCAGGCTTGATTGTCAAGACGTAGCTCGAGGAGCTACGAACAGATCTCGCGGCAGCGAGGTGCAGAATATTTAACCCACAGGGGCCCGTGCTTTCCACATGCCGGGTTCCACCCGTGGGTCCTAGCAGGCACGGCGCAATCGCCGTGACAGGTATAGGGCCCTGAACTGGGCTCTACTCACCGTACAACCGGCCGACCACCGGCCAAAACTTGACAAAAGGGTACTAGAAAGGCATGAGGGCCTGACAAAGGCCGAGAGCTCTCTACTAACCCCGGCTCAGACTGGGGCTATAGGCCTTAAGGACTTCTTCTTCCAGGCCAGGGTCTCTCGAATACCTACTCCCTACTGCGAATGCGGCCAGAGCAGGGAAATAGTGGAATACTTGGCTGTGTAGTGCCGCCAACTACTGAAGCTAAGGACCTAGCCAGCTATAGAGATATGCTCATAGAGAGACCTATATAAGGCTCTCGACAAGTGAGGAAACAAAGAGAGAAGGCTTGTAAGGAAAGTAATTAGGTAGCTACTATAGCCTGGGTGGCTCCTGGAGTATAGGATAGCTGTATGGCTAGAACTAGGCTAGTTTAATAGCTCAGTTATCTATCTACACCTTTTTTTCGCTATAGTAGGTAGATTCAGGACTTCAGACTAGTATATAGGAGACAGAGGTTTTTAGTCCAGCCTTGCAGACATGGTTTTCCTTTGTAATTAGTGGTAGAGGGTCCGGCGAGTCTTAGGGCATAGCGGTATTGGAATAATAATAAAAAATAATATAAGAAGAGCAATTAAGTAGTAGTAGTATAATCGGAGTTACGCAAAAGTTTGATACTATTATGTATATAGTAAGATCAGCTATAATGCCCGCACTATCAAATGGCTATAGAAGCATCTGATCCAGCTGTTTCTAATATAATGTAGCTTGAACCTAGCCTATAATTCTCCACTCCAGTGGTGGGCGGGCGACTACCCAAGTGGAGTCGACTGCCTCCTGTCAAAAAAAATACCCGAGAAACCCAGTCAGCAGCGAGCGACAAGCGGTCAATCTCGACCCCCACCAAGCCAAACAATCGCGCCTGAAGCTCTGAAACCGTCCTCTTGAAATAACACACTGATTCTCATCCTGAACCGCGCAAGCCTGGCGCCGGCCGCGCAAGTGATTTCGTCATCAGACCAACTCAACCAAAGTTTACGCGACGTCTGCTTGTGCTCTCCCGCCCACAATGCCTCGCAACCCACCAAATACCGTCGGGATATCCCGCGCAACCCTTCCCAGTCCCTTCCTCCGCAAAGCCGCCGTCATCTCTTTTCTCCCTGCCCTCCCGCTGTGCATAGTGCACGGCGTCCTCTCGCACGACGTTGTCCCCGCGCTGGGGCTGATCCCACTTTTCTTTTCTGCGGTCGTGTCGATCTTCCTGCTGCTGGTCGGGCGTCGTCGGCGTCGGGCTTTACCTGAAGCGAAGGGGAAGGGACGGCAAACGGGCGGTGTTGATGAAGATCTCGAGGGGTCGGTTGTCGGTCGTGGTGGGGATGTGAGTGAGCGTGAGGTTGTTGAAGGAGCGGAGCGAGAACCGAGTGGGATTGAGGCTGACGTTGACGGCGAGGATGAGGAGGAGAGCCTTGGCCATTCGGTGCTCACACATCGCATTGTGGTGTTTGTCGCTGATGTTGTCTTCGCGTCTGCGTTGATGGTCGTCCTGGTGTTCACGTGGATTCGGACGGGACGCGCGGGGGACAGGCGGCCTCAGTTGGCGATGCTTGCGGCGTACAGCACCGTGCCATTGTTGGTCAACTTGTGAGTCGACTCTGCATCAGGTAGGCTAAAGTGTAGCTGACATTCGACAGCCTTATTCACCTGTACCTCGCTGCTCGCGAATTTGCCACCGGTATGGCCATCTCCGGCCTAATCGAGTACACAGCATGGCGGGCTGTGCCTTCGGACTGCCCGCACTGCGGCAGCCGACTCCGGCCGGATTCGTTGCCGCCTATTCCATGGTACGAGACCGTCTCCAGGCCCAAAGTCTCGCTTCCCCAGATCAAGGCACCGTCAATTCCTCGGCCAGCGCTCCCAGCCTTTAAGATGCCCAAGTTCTCCGCGCTGAAGTGCCGCGTGTGGAAGGGGCCCAACTGGATGCGGGGACAGAATCAAGAGTACGCCAGATTGTTTGTTGATGAGCAACAGAACGAGCACGACCGTTACAGTGACGATCCGGACGGGCCGTTCGGGGAACAATCTGGTAGCACCACGGTGGTCCCCAAGGGGTCGTCGGCTGCTCCTCCGGTGGAGGAGATCGTGGTGGGAAAGAAGGAGAGACGGGGCAAGAGCTCGAGTCCGGCGCTATTTGGGCAGAATGATGATGCTTCCTGGCCGTGAGCTGCAAGCGTCCCGAGCATGTCTCACGGAGACCCTGACCACAGATTTCTGCCGGAAGGTTGGCGCCTTTCTGTTTGGTTCTGGAATTGCCCGGTGTTCGCAGACCGAGATACCCACTGGCAGTCTTTATATTTGTCTTTCACGGGCTTATACACAGGCCTCTTGGCTCTGACTTCTGTTGCCTTTCTATCTTCGCGGCTTCGAGCTGGTTATTTTGCATTGTTTCCTCTCGGTGATACTCACCTCGTACAAGCTCTTTCTCAAGCCACGATGCGTACTGTGCTGCAAGAGATCGGCGACCGATAGGCCATGGCGAGCTCAGCTACCTATCCAACATCCAATATGATCGCTTTTCCAGCCGAGGGAAGCTCTGCTACCTAGCCAATCGTCAAGCCAATTATATATTGCGATGGTAGGCATGCTCGGTGAGGGATTGGCTAATAGACTACGGGGCCCGGAGCCCAACGCTGCCTTGCGACCCACAACTGCATGAAGGTTACCTTGGGGCTGCAAAATAGGACACCGAGACAGAAGATGGGTAACTACAGTAACAGAAGCCTACTTTATGTTCCGTGGCCAAACGCCACACCCCGCATGCTTATCCTGAGATCGAGATGTTGCGTTGGCACGTGTGGAATCGAAGCCTTTCGAGTGGCACGTTGACGAAAGTACGGAATGCAAATGCCCCGGCTCGGTGTGCTACCATCGTGAGACACTTCAGACGGGACAGGCACTGCTCCACGCTCTCTTGATGTATATATTATACGATGACATCCGTATCATTAATCCTCACCCCAGACGTCTCAATCTTTCATCTGTCATTGTATCTCGGTGTTGACCATGCAATCAATCCACTGCCTTCTTCTTTCGCTCCTGCCTACAGCTCTCGCTGTTCTCAATGGCCACTGCTCCGGCACCGCAACGGGCGTATACAAGACACAAGGCATCTGCGTCAAGACGTCAACTTGCTCGTCGTATGGCGGGTCGACCATCAACGGCGGATGTCCCAACGACCCGGCCGACGTCAAATGCTGCGTGATGTACGAGTGTTACGGCGACGAGTCGATGTGCCAATGGACAAACACTTTCTGCGATGGGCCGTTTCGATCAGGTGAGCTCATCTAGGCCAGTCTTTAGACGGTGTTTCAGCGCTCAAGCGACGTTTCAAGCTCCAATACCTAGGACAGGTGCTGATCGACTCTTCCAAATAGGATACTGCCCGGGAGGAAGCAACTATAAATGCTGTGATTTTCCCTAAATCACCTTTATGAGTGGTTTGGGAAGACCGTTCATGTATGTCGGCCGTCCGAGCAGAGAGAGACATGCCGAGGACTCAACGTTTCTACCATCCATGTTTTCAGGAATTGGTCTCCTCAGTTTGTGTGAGTGATTGGTCCTTGGTCCTCATAGACGGATATCATGATGAAAATGAAGCGCTCGTCCCCGAATCTCGTGCTTTGCAATTCTGCCTTTGACCAGACCGAAAGTTATGTTCCCTTACGCAATGGCTTTTGTTAATGGTCGCCATTGACAACCTTTGTGCGATAACCTTGGGTTTGAGTCGTCTGACCCTTCGAGTTCTGACTTGTCCAATTCAGACTCGTCTAGAACCCAAATGCGGCCAAGCTGTTCTCTATAAAATAGTTGATCCCCTCGGCCCGCCAGCTGTCCATCTCGACATAGCTGCCCCTGTCCGACCACACGAGGTTCTGGCCCACTCCGCCGCCGATGCTGGCATTGTACACAGGCCAGACCGCTCCACCCTGCAGGTCAAGGCCGTTTCCGTTAGGATCCTGGCTCGTGATGAAGTTGACCCAGGCGGTCGACATGGTCTTGGCCAGCGCGACCAGCCTCTCAGTGTTTTTGGCAAACGGGTTCTCCCCGTAGCCGTCGCCGCGTGTATTGTCGAAGACGAAGGCCACTTCCTGAAAGTGAGTGGCGCCGATGTAGCCGGGGAGACCGGGCAGCACCACATCGAAGCGGAAGCTCCAGGAGGGAATGCCCTGCGTTGCAAACGCAAGGCTCGCCCGCCGTCGCTGATACTGCATCTTGCTGTACGGGGCTGGGTGTGAGTGTGTCTTGTTGCTTGGACAGCGTGGGACATAAGTAAGGTACTCACAAGTCACCAAACAGGGCGGCTGCACGGCGGTACTGCGCGCCCATGGTCTTGGCTACAGCGTCGCCGGCCTGAATTATGAGCCACTTGTCCAGACTCGGGACACCGACGGCCTGGATGTTGGGATACAAGGACATCAATTCGTCCACTATCTCCTCGACCGTCTTGCCAGCGGTCTTCTTGACCTTGGGCCCCACGATAGACGCTATTGCGGCTTGCATCTCTTCGTCAGTGTTGATAGGACCGCCGCCGTTGATGCCGTTTCCGGTGTTGAAGGCCGACCCTTCATCCGTGTTGGCGCCTATCAGCACGCGCACCTTTGGGAAGCGACCCTCGGCCAGCTGCTTGGACGGGTAGTCGGCGATGAAATCGCCGTCCAGCACGGGTGGCCAGGGGTTGGCAGCTGTGCCGTTCAAGGCCCGATGCAGGTCCTCCAATGGGAGTGTTCGCAGGCAGTCGAGCGACGCCCGAGTTCCGAGCTTGCGGGCGCAGGTGGTGTTGCGCACGAGAGTGTCGTACGTTTCCTGCATGGCATCGGTGGCGTTGAGACCGCCGGCATATCGCCCGATGAAGCCGCCATATCCGGACTGGGCAATGACGCCGCGGAAGAGACCATCGTCGCGCCCGCCATAAGCCAGTGTTTGCGCGCTCATGCTTTCGGCGCCCGAGCTCTCGCCCCAGATGGTCACCTTATCAGGCGCACCCCCGAATGCCGCGATGTTCTCGTACACCCAGCGCAGAGCGAGCCGCTGGTCCTTGAAGCCCAGGTTGGTTACTCCTGCCGCCAGTGCTTCCTTGCCCTGGGGGAACCCGAAGGCACTCAGGCGGTAGTTGAGGGACACGCCAAGCATAGGCGTCCCTTGCTCGACGCTGTTCTGCACGATGAAGGAGAGGTTGTATCGCCTGTCTGCCGAGCCGCCCATGAACTGAAGAGAAGATGGATCTCATGTCAGATGAGCTTTGGGCCAATTCCCATTCCACGGGAGGAAGGCGGACAGAAACTCACCAAACCACCACCGTGAATCCAGACGACCACTGGAAGCCCATCAGTGTCGGCAATACCGGCTGGCCGGACGACGTTGAGGTACAGGCAGTCCTCCGACATTTCATAGCCGACATTGTCGCCGCCGTAGCCGATGCAGTGCGGCGGATATGCGGTGGCATTCCGCACGCCATCCCAGGACGAGTTGAGAGGCTGCGAGACGGCGAACCGGGGTGGTGTTTGGGCATAGGGCATGCCCAGGAAAAAGTCCTGGTTGTACTCTGTCGAATGGATGCCAGCGTAGGACCCGTTCCTGACCTTGGCGACCGGAGCGGAACCCTGCTGTTGTGACGGCAAAGCGTCGGCAATGGAGGCATACCAGCAAAGGCCGACGGACAGCAGTAAAGAACTAAGCCAGCGCGCCATGGCGTCGACCACGATAGAAGAAGACGGCGGTTGTCTGCACCTCGGCCAGATGTCTGGGCTCCTTGTACGTCGAGGCGACGATTACAACTCCGTTCCCGCTTGCGGTCACGGCAACTCATACCCTATCAAGGCAGTGACGGGGACAGCGGCCTTGATCTATAAAATGACACGGCCATTGCCCTCAATCGGCCCTACGTCGGTCAGTCTCCTTGGTAGCGGGTCTTCGACAATGGCACGAAGTAACCATGGATCAGTCCGGCCACGGCAGTTTGTAGCGTTTGCCGGGACGCTAATACCATGTTTTGGCAAGTTTGCGGCTTCGGGCTGGGCCGTGGCACACTGCCGGATCGTCCAGTTCATGGGGCCCTTGACCGGCGAGGTGGGCCGGGGCGGGCAACAGGAGCGGTAGGGAAAACGTTGCCCGGATCAACGACGGTTAATACCGAGGCGCGCCCAATGTGAATGGAGCCTTCGAACCTTGTGGTAGCAAGTTATGGATCGCATCCGCTTGTCGTCTGCGGGGTGCAGCAAGTCCGGGGGTGGAGATGGGGGCACCCGGGCAGCTGGGTACCGTAGCGGCGTAGCTAAGGTACCTACGTGACCTTGAATCGCCGAAAACGAATTCAAGAAGAGCCTGAGGATAAACTTTTGGCCCTGAACGGTTGGTCGTTTGGATTCGGTATGATTCTTACCGTGTAAATGAGGTCGGAGCGGGCATGTCATTTGCTGTGTGGAGTCTTGAAGCGGGATCGCACACTACCATGGCACCATGTAGTTCGCCGGCCCAAGTGAATATGATGATGATGGCTGACTCCGCGTTCTGAGAACAATCAACGTCAACCACGTTCGGACCGATAAGACATCCCAAGCTGTGTCATAGGCACAAGGGAATTGGTGTCTCTAGCGGTGGCAGGGTTGCGCAAGGGGCTCTGAGTCACGTCGCTCATCTGTTGTTCATATTGAAGCGCGCCGCCACGTCGCCGTCGAGCTGATTGACTGCGACTCATTGAAGTGCGAGCGCTGTCCCGACGAGATCCCGTATCACAAAGACCAAGTCCGGGCGCAGAATCTGCTCGATGCTCAACACTACACCGATTTGCGGGATTCTGAATGTCGAAATAAAGTCGAATTAAAAAAGGAGCAAGCCGAGCCGGATGTGGAGGGGGCCTTCATCGAAATGACCACTTGAGGTCCAGAGACGGGCTGATTCGCGAGTCCTTGCCGGGTCTCCGTCGCGGCTGACCTTATGGCGGTGTTACACCAGTCCGAATTCTGGTTCGGAATTGACGTGTTGGCCTTATTGAGCGGACATAAAATTACTTGACGAGGCGGTTTTGAATTCTGGTGTCAGCCTGTCGATCTACTTGGTTACTAGGCAACAGTGATGTGGGTTGATTGCCGCGGCTTGACCGGCCAACAGCAATCCGCGTGTGGAAGCACGGTGGCAGACCGCGTCGCCGGTATATGTGGTGAGCCTTTGGACGGAAGCAAGAGATGAACGATTCGGGAGTGACTTTGGTGGCTGATTGGTGTTGGAAAGGGGGGCCGATTTTCTCGAAATCGTGGCTGTGCAGGGGAAGGCCCCACGTTCAGCCACTGCACGCTGCTGAACGAATGACCCAGCCCCCTGACTTTCGACCAAGGCCAAGTTCAAAGTCATCCGCACCTCGAAACAGGCAACCCATCATATGGCGGCCCACAGCTGCTCGTCACGCTTCCACAGCGCCATTTCTCCCGCTGAGGAGAACCTGGCCGCTTTTCTTTCCCAGATGGACACTTCCGAGTTTGGTTGATGTCCGCCGCTCGCTTTCTCGTGTTTCCCAACCCAACAGTTTCGGCTCCAAGCAGGCCGGAATGCCCTTCTACGCCAACACGCCCGAGTCCCGGCTGGGCCGCTCCGACTCCAAGAACCCGTCGACAACATGCAGAGGCATCACCTCGAGCGGACGTCCATGCCGGCGCCCGATCGCCACACCGGGCCCCCCTTCGAACAGCTCGCGCCTAAAGCCGTCGAGCGTCCGCACCGATGACCCGACCGACGAGAATCTGTACTGCTGGCAGCACAAGGACCAGGCGAGTGCCTCGGCGAAGTCGAGCCCGGGCCCTAGGATGTCCCACACGCCAGTTCTCGAGGAACGAACGAGTTTGGACACGCTAGCCGACCGCTTGGGCCTCATCCGCACTTGGTCTGACAAGCTCCAACCGCCCCCGAAGGGATCCGGACGGTCTAATGGCAATGGAAATGGGAAGCGTTCAGCCAAGATGGCACGCCCGAAGCCGAGAAAGGAGGCCACATTCTGCTTCTGCTTCCGCATCCCCGTCGACGAGATCGGTCCCCCTCCGCGTCCAAGGCCACACCCAATTCAGCCCACCTCTGTGTCCACTCCGTCCAGACCTAGCGAAAAGAAACCCTCCGGCCAATATCTGTCGCCCTCCCCGTCCCCTGGCCGCCGGGCCCTCCGAACCTCGGAAGCCTCCCAAACCGCACACTTCATGTCCTTGATCCCACCAGACACTTCCCCGCAGACCGCCTCCCAGCTCCTCGCCGAGTTCGCCAAACCAGTCTCGCAGCAAGACGAGCCCGGCTACATCTACATCTTCTGGCTCACATCCGAGGCCCAACCAGCTACCCCGCCGGCCGAAGCAGCCCGCTCGTTGCTCGCGCCGCCCTCCACACCAGCTACCCGCAGCAGAGCAGGAGGCAGGCGACCCAGCGACGTGCTCGCCTCGTTCGCCACAATCGCCGACGACGAGGATGGCTCTTTGCCGTCCGACAGTGGTCACAGCAAGGCCAGGGGCATGAAGAAGAAAAGGAAGATCCTTCTCAAAATAGGCCGCGCCACAAACGTCCAGCGCCGCCTCAACGAATGGCAGCGCCAGTGCGGGTACAACCTCTCGCTAATCCGCTACTACCCCTATATTCCCTCCTCCCCGTCCTCGCGTATCCCCAGCCCGACTCCAAGCCCTAGACGGGGTGATGGTGACGACGGGGAGGTAATGCCGCGAAAGATGCCGCACTCGCACAAGGTCGAGAGACTGGTGCATATCGAATTGGCCGGCCGCGGACTGAGGGTGGCTGACCGGGAGAGATGTGAGGCCTGCGGGCGGGAGCATCGCGAGTGGTTCGAGGTGAAGGCGTCGCGGGAGGCGGTGAAGGCGGTGGACGAGGTTGTGAGGAGGTGGGTGGAGTGGGATGAAGGGTTTGTTTGGTAATGGGCTGATGTTTAGCTCGTGGGAACATGAAATCGATGCGTTGGGTGGTAACTACGGTACGCGTTGTGGTTGGCTGTAAAAGGAGTTTGAGCATGGCATTGGCGTTTGCTGATTGGTGCTGTTGCGGGAATCGGCAGGTCTTGACACATCACCTCAATTCAGTCTTAATTGTCTCTTGGGCTTCGTCAAACGTGAGTGCGGAACCTCTTGTGTGATGACTGTCCGTCCCTTGTGAACCCGAAGTAACAATTCATGGATATACAGAGACTTTGGCCGCCAGAACCTTCGCAGCGGAACTACCCAACCACAAAGAGTGGTACGCCCAACACATAAAGCAACTCAGAAACGCCATACACCGCCCATGATCCCCGTTTGTAAAGTATAGAAATGGCAGACAAGACCACATCTATCAAGGAGCAGACACCGCCGGGGCGAAGTTAAACCCCACAATGCCATCAGCCAACACTTCCTCGCCCCTCCGCATCGACACCCGCCGCCCAATGATGCCGTTGTTGCCCACGTTGAGGGATAAGGCTGCTCCGAGGGGCATATCGACGCCTTGGGTGATATTGTATGGGGTGTGGCGCAGCGTGAACTGCTTCATCACGCCTGCGTCGCCGAGGGGCTCCGTGAGATCGCCTGTTGTGCTTTGCGGAATAGCCATGTTAGATAGAGCCTGAGTGTGTGCGGGGAGGGAGGATTTCGTTTCGATGGCCTTACTGGATTGACACCAATATTGGTTCGTCAAGTGCTGGGTGGTTGGCGTGCTGAAAGCGGACGTGCGTGGCATGGCAGCTGGATGGGGAGGTAGGGTTGAGAAAGAGCAGGTTGCCGAGCGGGAGGTGGCCTTGTGGTGAGGGAGAGAAGAAGTCGACGCGGGCGCCGATGCGAGGAGCCACTGAGGGAGTTTGTTCGCCGCACATGTTGCTGGTTATCCCTGCGCGTGGTTCTCTGTGTTGCTTGATTCGGTTGACGGGTAAAACGTGTCAAAACCGATTTGAGATCGGCCTGCAGAGGGACCACTGGGGACAAGATGGCTCTCAGTTTGGAGATTGGACATTTATATCACTCGTTGAGGCAGTCTCAGGGATATCCTCCTCGTCCAGACCACGCGATGGCCATGATTAGAAGGAGGATCGTCAAGGTACCTGACCAGCAGCCAGTCGTCAACCACAAGAAGCAGCCAATCGGGGCGCTGAAACGGGCCAGAATTTGCCGCTTTCGGTCATTTCAGGCACCTTGGCGCCGCGTGAGCACGGGCCAGTGGGCCCATGTTAGGCCCCTTTGAGCAGGTTTGCGCGGGTAAAGTGCAGGCACCTCGACGGAACACATGACGCGTGTCAAGACGTCGAATGCAGCCCGAGACAACTTGCTCGCAGGAACCTTGACGAGCACGTTTCGCAGATTCTATCGCATCTAAAGCCCTTAAACTTGCTTCCGTGACTGGCTGTCAAAATGGTCAGCCTCAACACTGTTTGGCAATACCTGGCCCTGCAGTCGCCATTGCAATTGCACTCCACCATGATGTCAGGCGACAGCTTCAATCTCATAAAAATGGGCGTCACAACCTTCGCCCTCCCCGCCCTGCCATACGCCTACGACGCGCTCGAGCCGCACATCTCGGCCCAAATTATGGAGCTGCACCACGGCAAACACCACCAAACCTACGTGACCAATCTCAACAAGGCCCTCGAATCCCACATCGCTGCCGTCGCGGCTGGCGATGTTGCCGCCCAGATTGCCCTGCAGCAGGTCATCAAGTTCAACGGCGGCGGGCATATCAATCACTCGCTGTTCTGGCAGAACCTCGCGCCAGCGGGGAGCGACGAGACGAAGCTGGAGCAGGCCAAGGAATTGGTGGCGGCGATTGAGAGGACGTGGGGGGGTTTTGATACGTTCAAGAATGCCTTCTCGACGGCGTTGCTGGAAATTCAGGGAAGTGGTTGGGGTTGGCTCACCCGGGAAGCTGGCAGTGGGGGGGGGCTACGCATCGTAACGACCAAGGACCAAGACCCCGTCGTTGGGGGTGATGTTGTCATCTTTGGGGTGGATATGTGGGAGCATGCTTATTACCTTCAGGTTGGTAGCCGTTTTCTGAGTTTTTTGAATCGAGCATCGGCTAACATGTCGACCTCAGTACATGAACGGGAAGGCTGCTTATGTCGAGAATATCTGGAACGTCATCAACTGGAAAACGGCCGAAGACCGGTTTTTAGGGAGGTCCGAGGAAAAGAACGAGCTGTAATCAAGCGTTGGCACACTTCGATGTCCTGGATACCTGAATACGACTGTTTCATGTGCGCGATGTCTGCTCACGCCTGAATTCCAGCCCTGGGCAATGCATTTGATTAATTATCTCACGCATACAGCAGCAGCCAACATGCCAGATCTGTCTCACAGCCACGAGGTATCTCGTTTGCCAGCTGACAGCAGCATCAGAAACCTCCTGTAGCTTCTCCGTGTAACGGGACGGGTGCGTTTACACCGGCTCGCCACCGGCACGGTAGCCTGCATATACCAGCCGTTGCAGGAACCAGCAAACATCTCCTTACCACCGAAACTCTCAGCAGGAGGTGTCTGGTCAAGCCCCAGCTAGAAACGAATTCCCATCGAGGTTTCATATTCAGCCACGATCACCAGCCGTTGAAGTACTTATCGTTCTTTATGGTTGACCTGCGGCATGGCCATCCAAGTTGATTAGCGAGTCTAGCATAGTCTAGATCAGAGCATCGAAGTAGCTCGTTCATCTCTGTGACTAGCCAAGCCCACGGAGAAAGCAGACATCTTGCTGCGGCTAGGATCGCAATGTGCTTAGGCAAGCGGCCGGGCAAATTCCTCCGTGTACACGACTCCGTTTGGATCCGTTCCCACCCGCAACTGGGTGACACAGCTCATATAACGCTCCCATCAGAGGCAACTGCAATCTGTCATGACACCCCTTCGGCACGGGATTTTTTGGTCAACCTGGTTCGGAATTGCCAGAACCCTCCAAACTCCATCTATCAGTGGCAGCACGCGGTTGTGTAAGAAAGCAGATCGACGCAGCTGCAGACAGATGTAGCATGGTCAAGGTTGCTGAAGGATGCCATCTCCAACAAGCAAGCATCCGTTTCTACTTCGTTTGCAGTTCAAGTGCTTCTCCCTCCCAATCCGGGTCCACTGCCACGGTCTGCCAGGAGTCGATGTTGGGGCACCATGACACCTACGGGAGCACCAACCGGGATTGCCTCGGCAGCAGCGGATCAACCGGTCATTGAAGGAATGAGGATGTCCGGGTGGGCGAGTGCAAACAGATTCTCTGTGGAGCTCACGGCTGCTGAAACCCAGGGGTGACAGCCATATTGCAAAAGGCCTCCGATGCAAGAGTATACGAGAAGCCAGAGAGGTATAAGAGGGAGTCTTTGGGTATCTTCAGTCCTTCGTTGTTCCTCCACTGGTTGTGCATTTAAGTGCTGTTTTCTGGGTTGGTCACACTCGTATTGCACCTTGAGAAAAACTCACCGTCGTCATGCCAAAGCTCTTTCATCCGCTGGCTCTCCTGAGCCTGAGGTATGACCACTGCATGCTGGGACATGAAAGTTGAGGCTAATGGAACCCAGCACGGCCATCGTTCGTGCTTCGGGTCATGACATTCAAGGTTCTGCTGATTCCTTGTATGTTCAGCCCGGCACTACCAGGACTGTCACCGTGACCCGAGTATCCACCGTCCATGCCGGCAAGAGTTCCTGCGACGTGGTTTATGTCCCCACTACAGTCACGGTTTACACAGGGTGCTCGCCCGCTTCGGGTGTCTCGAGCGTGTCCGGTTTCCCGAATACCAATCAGAGCGGCCTCGGTCCTTGGTTGAATGCCACTGTAACGAACTCTCCGTGCACGCACGGCCTCCCGACTTCGACTGCTTTGACAACCCCTGAGAGCATGTCGGCGTCACTCGGCTGGAACCAAACCGCGCTCACCTCTCGTCCCACACTAAGTGGGACAGCTGGGACAACCGTCCAGACAGCTGATCCCATCGGCACCTCTTCTTTCTTCTGGAGCAACTCAAGCCGAAGCTCGACTACCGACCAAGTCTCAACAAGCACTCTCACGCTCACACTGACGTCCTCCATTGTGGTCACTGTGAACTCGACTCTGTCTCCAGGCCCCACCGCCCCAAACTCCGTTTACGGTACAGGAACTGGCCACCTTGGGAATGCTTCCACGAGTGCCTCCATGTCGACGGCCTACAAGCCCAGTCTAACCTACCAGACGACGGCTTCAGGTATGTTGACACAGACTGAACCGGGTTGACGGGAGCTAATCCGTTCCGTCAGACCATTCAACCTCGACTACTCACCACACCACTCGGACTGCAACTCATACCACGAAGCGCTCGTCGATCATCCCCAGCACACGATCGAAGACTAAGACGTCCACGTTCCTTGTGTCAAGCAACCCCTCTACTCGCAACCCCATCCCTTCGTCCTCCACCCCAATCACCCTCTCCTCAATCGAGATCACCACAGAGACGAACGATGCCATATTCACGACAACGTCCCATCTCGGCTCTTCCACCCACCCAGTGTCCAACGCAACCCCATCGTCCGCCTCCAACGGATGGAACAACACCAGGACCGACACCGCCACCTTCGCATCCCCCTCGTCAACAACCGTGGGCGTCAGCGGAGACCAATACGGAGGATACACCTACGGCCCTCCATTGTCCACTTCTGCCTCGAGCAGCGAGACTGGCGTCAGCAGCGTCGATCCCATCAGTGGGACCAGCACTAAAGCTAGCGTCAGCCACACTGTTTCAAATATCACTCAGCTGAGCACCTTCTCAACTCACACCATTGGCGCGAGCATTACCGGCACTGCTGGTGTGGCCACGGCTTCGCAGGCTGATGGGGGTTATGGTTACTACGGGGGCTACTACTAAGAAATGGCATTCAAGTGGCGTGGCTTTGAGGCATGGGCGAATCACATACAAGACTGTGGTCAAAAGGAAATGCTTCAGGGCTCGGGTAAAAGGAGGAGAGGTGGAGGGACGACGGTGTGAGAGGGGGATCACTTGCAACACAATTCTTGTGTGTAGTTAGTAGACGTCTTGTAGCTAGATCCCAGTGAAATTTGAAGAGTAAGGTGCCTAAACATCCTTCTGACAACATAAACCCGTCCGGGTCACGCATTTGGTCTCCATATTGAGTCAGACACTTGATTCATTGGTTACCGTCTCGGAGGAGAGCCGGGGGATGCGAGCTCCTCGGCCCTATTTCCCCTCATGTGGCGTGTAAATTGGGAGCTGAACGATAAATGAGCAGTGATCCGACTAATGGCAGAGCTCCGCATACCCAGATCCCGGGATCCCGCATCTCTCAGCTCCAGCTACCTCGGCTGTCTCCCTCAGCCACAGCTGAGACGTCAGAACGGTTACACACCCACACACGTACCGCCAGAGGTTTGGCTACTAGTAGCTATAAAGGGACGTAGAGAGTCATCTCAGGATGTCCACCACACATCATCTCACCCCAGACACCTCGGCCAACTACCAGATCAACAAATCCTGAACTATCATAATCGATGATGAAGCCCATCCTCCTCCCCATCCTCGCCGCTACAGCGGCAGCAACCGATCTCCTTCTCCCTCTCTACCAGTACCCGGCTAACAATGGCGGTGCCTGGTCGCCCATCGAGCAAGCCATGACCGCCAACCCCTCCCTGACCTTCAAGGTCATCATCAACCCGAACAACGGGCCCGGCGGTCCCGGCCAAGGCATCGACGACCCGCAATACGCCGCAGGCACCAAGGCGCTCGCCTCGCACCCCAACGCCCAGCTGATCGGCTACGTGCACACGTCGACTGACTGGGGCGCCACGCGGTGCAACGTCCCGTGGCCATCTATCACTGCCGACATCAAGCGCTGGGCTACGTGGCCGGCTCGCGGCGTCGCCATCAAAGGCATCTTCATCGACGAGGCGCCCGTCAACACGGCTAACGACTGCGTGGCCTACATGCGCAACCTGACTACCTTTCTCCGCACCGACCCTGACGTGGTGCGCGCGTTCGGCACGAACAAACCCATCATCGTCTTCAACCCGGGCGGCGTCGGCGCGCTGCAGCCGTACTACGACCTGCAGCCGGACCTGATCGTCGCGCTCGAGACGTGCTTCGTCGTGCCGGCCCGGGCCGGCGGCGGCGGGACGTATGACGACCAGTGCTCGCCCGCGGGCGGGTACGAGCGGTACGATCACGACGGGGTGGGCAGCTCGCTGGATAACGTCGTGTTCCCGTCCGTGGGGAGAGCGAATGCTGCCAGGACGGCGGTGCTGGTGCATGGGTTTCACGACTTCAATGGGCCGGCGGCCAACATGAGTGCTACGGTGGGCGTTCTGGGCCAGTTGATTCGCGGAGTGGTGCAGAGGAAGATCGGGGCGACCTTCTTCAACACGGCGGGGTATCACACTTTCACAGATGGACCGGCATCCATTGGCGCTGCAGCAAGTGCGTTGAGAGCGGCAAATGGTGCCTAATCATGTAGTTGAATGGATAGGCTGGTTCGTACGGACAGATGCCATACAACAACTCAATGACAAAGCTGGCCGAGAGATAGGCGTAAATACACTACCTAGACAGAGGCGACTTGATGCCTTAGCAAGCAGTAGCCCTACTTTTGTAGCACTCTAGCACGCCGTTGTTGTTGTCGACGAGAGTGTCTGTGTAAGGCGAAGCGTCAGTTAAGGTACAAGGGATGAGGACTTTAGGTAGCACCGACTGAGATCAAAAATGGCCGTCGGCCAGTTGGCTTGAGCCGCACCCGTTCCAGGATTGCATTGACAGTACATGAGCGACGGCGGAGCGTCGACAATCAGTCCATTGTCGGGCTTGCCGTTAGTGCAGTTGATGCACTGGTCGCCAAGGTGCGGTCTAGTCGATCTCAGTCAGCTATATCTGCTCTTCTGGCCAAGGTACCTGGTCAGAATCATAAACCCAGGCGTCCCTACCCAGCGCCCGTTGGATCCTCCTGCAACCTGCCGTAGTTGTTCCTGAGACAGTTGTTCAGATCAAGCTTGGAGCACTTCAGCTGCCCGAAGATGTTCTTGCAGTTGGCGGTCAGCGTCCTGCCGCTGACCTTAACCGACTTCTCATCGCAGGAAGCAATGAAGTTGGCGCTGAGTGCTCCAGTTGCACCGAGTCCAAGAACCAGAACGGAGAGGATGGGCTTCATCGTGAGGGCGACTTTGAAGCTGAGAACCGGAATTGCTTGCAGTCGGCCGTTTTGTTGTAGAAAGTTACAAGAACCTCCGGTGACCAGGTCCCAATCCGGGAAAGCCGGTGCTCAAGGGATTGTTATAAGCACGGCCACAGAGCGGTCGGCCCTCTGCTCTCGTCCGCAGACCACGTGTGTCTGGAGTCGAACCTGATGATGAAAGATGGAATCGCGCCTCAGACAGAGGGAACGTAACGCAAGGTTGCAATCATGTGCCAGGAAGGGCCAATGTTATTAAATCGACATTAGAACTGTCGAATGTCAGCTTGGCTTGCGCGAGTCAACCAGGTTCCGGCTCTGTGGAAGGTTCAGGGACAGAAGCTTGGTGGCAGACTTGAAGGCAGCGTGCAGCCGGAACTGTCATGATATCCGCCCTATCCGCCCAGCCGTGACCGAGCAATAACTTCCGATATTGGACCTAAATATAGGTGTTTTTATCTTAAGTTTTGACAAGTTAATAAACGGCGTCCGGGTAATCAATTTGCAGATCTGAGTCGATTGGCTGCCGATATCTTGGAGATCCGGGACACGGCACGATCAAACCTTTTGGGAAAACAACGAGCTTTTCGACCGCACCGCACTGTTGCTGCCACATGAGCCGCGCTTTTTGGAGCGAGAATTGTAGGCCCAGTGATTTGGGGAACTCAACCTACAGTGACAGAAAAGGTACCTCACGGTCTTCCTGCCAGTTCAGCCGCGGAACTTCAGTGGTCTCGCCTTGAGCGGAAGTGTCCCGATGAGCCTAGAGATTGCCTAGAATGGACACGATGCGAAGATATGGACCAACCCAGTGAGTCGATCCAGGGGATCCAAAGACAATGGTGTCACTGTGCCAGCTTGCTGGTACCATCGACCCAGTATGAGAGACAACCTTAACTGCACCCACCGAAAGGACTACCTCTTCGGCTTAGTATCCGCCGTGAAGCTGTTGTTCCGCGGAGTGCTGGCTTCATAATACCAGAGCCGGCCTCTTTAGTCCGAGTTCAAGGCGACCCAGTTTCAAAGCCCATGTGCTCCAGCTGACGGCTTCGTCTCTTGCGGGATTCTTGATCAGGTCATCCGTTTCAGCGTCGAGCTCATCGAGTCCTGGTGTCTTCTGCCGCCGCGAAGGAGCAGCGAGTCTAGGAATCTCATTTAGGGACCCTCCTGCGTGAGTTCCGGTAGAGGGGAAAAGGAACCGTGACGCGCAGGTGCACCGTTTGCTCTACCAAGCTCATGGACAGGAGTCGCGGAGCAACTGTGTCCGAAGCAACAGGGGGATGCCGTGACTCAAGAAACCGCGTGTGTTCAACCCCAAAACTTGGTATGGTGCCCGTGAGGTACGAAGCCGCTTGAGCGTGCATTGGTGGCTGGTCCCGATTCCTGAGCCACAGCCGGGAGATAGCCGGGCGGCCTCGGCCATAATCGTCACTCAGGATTCGACTCATGCACGTGGATGAGGCACATGTGACATAGTCGACTTTGAGTCCACCAAAGGCAGAAACTCGCAGCAGTGTGAACTCAGAAATCGGGAATTCAACGGCTGGTCCTTTCCGAGTTTGCCAGCTTGGACCGTTGAACTGGCCTAAGAGAACGGACGAACGATTCAGGGTTGACAATTACAGCGCTTTAATAGAAGCGGCAACTGATGGCTACCACCGGCTGGCTTTGTTTTCTGACATTGGGTACCCCGAATCTTACCAGTCAGTTTGAAGGGGCAACACGAATTACCATACTTGCTCATCACATGGCTATGTGCGGTCGTGTGCCCAAGTTGAAGTGATTTTCGAAATGAGACTCAGTTGGTTGAGTGGAGTCCATGTGTCTCCATAACGTCGGCCCGTTCGCAGCTGGCGTCTTTTGTTGATTGTCAACGCCATTTCAGTTCACCACCTAAGCTAGTTACCGTTCAGACAGGACAAAAGCATCCCCAAGTTTCACAACCATGGAAAGTGCCTTGACAAACAGAACCACGGTCCGACAAGATCAAGTACCTTTCTTGGACTACCCGTCCCGGAACAGAGATGATATCAAGCGCCGGCAATGTCTGATCTACCTGATCCCGGGCAACCCCGGACTCATCGCTTACTACGAGCCCTTCATGAAAATGCTCAGGCAACTCCTTGACGAGACTGAAGAGAAACACGGCTGCTGCCACGCCTTCCATATATACGGGCGGAATCTACTAGGTTTCGACGACGGGGACCACAAACCGGCGTTTGGGACGACGACGTCGTCAAGCATCAAGACTGAACCCTTCACGCTCGAAGACCAGATCCGCAGCTGCTACGACCAGGTCCAACAAATCAGCACCTCCACTTTATCTCACGGCAGATCCTTCTCCTCGGTGATCCTCATCGGCCACTCCGTCGGGGCCTACATCACCCTCGAACTCTTCCACCGCGCCGCCACCGCTCTATTCAACACTGCCAATCCTACCCCAAGAAAAAACCCCCTCCACTCCGCCATCCTCCTCTTCCCCACAATTTCTCACATCGCCCGGTCCCGCAGCGGCCAAAAACTCGACCTGATCCGACGCACCCGCTTCCTCGACCAATCCGCCCACCACCTCGCCAAGTTCTTCGTGGACCTGCTGCCGCAGTGGCTACTGAGCGCCATTGTTCGCCGCCTGCTAGGCTTCCCGCCCCATGCGGCGGCCGCCACGGTGCGGTTCCTGGCGAGCGGCGACGGTATTTGGCAGGCGCTGCACATGGGCAAGGACGAGATGGCCACGATTGGGGACTCGGAGGGGAGGTGGGGGCAGGGGATGTGGGAGGAGGTGAGGGAGGTGGAGGAGGAGATCGGGGAATTGTTGGAAAAGACGGCTCGAGTTGCTGGTGGTAATGAGGGAAGAAGGAAGGGGGAATCGAACGCAGAGGAGGAGGTTGAGGGAGATGGGAACTTGAATTGGGATAAGGCGAAGAGGAGGGCGAGGTTTTTCATTTATTTTGCAGAGAAGGATCATTGGGTTGCGGACGAATGTAGGGACGAGTTTATTGAGAGGAGAAGGAGGGAGGGAAGGGGCGGCACGAGAGTCGTGGTGGATGAAACGGGGATTCCGCATGCTTTTTGCATCCGTAAGTGTGCGTCCTGTTTTCGATTGAGGGCTACAATTGTGTCGTGTGGTGGCTGGTCCGCTGACTGAAAATGAATGTAGACCACAGCGAGTCGGTGGCGGAGAAGGTGAAGGTCTGGATTGAAGATATTGCCGGCCTTGAATAAGGCGAGTGCACCAGCATCTCCATGCCACCACGGCCCATCGAATCCGATGGGAAGGGTCACGGCATCGGTACCCGACCTCCCACAGCAGCCGTTCCTTCACTCATCTCGCCGTGTCCAAGGCCCTGCGCGGAAATGTTCCGTCCTGGGCTTGTTGTGGGAACCGTACAGCTGCCGATGTCCCCGGACGGGGTTGATTACCGATGGTCCTGGGTTGACCTGGCTGATTCCCAATTCAACTCTCTTATGGAAGCTCATGAAAGGAGACGCCGTAGCCAGGTAGGCCGGCTCAGCTGCGCAGAGCAGGAGTATTCGATATGTACTCCCCAGAACCCTTGACATTTCACCCGCTTCAAGCGTGTCTGCCGAGCGCTCTGGGCCTGCAGACAGCGCAACATCTCAGAGAGAGTTTACGATCGACCCAATTGCGTGGCTGGTGGAGCGAGCCCAAGCCCGGGAGGGCGGTTGCCGGTTGCACCAAATTTAGGCACCTGAATTCTCTGTCGCGAGATTGGTCAAGAATGATCCACCAGACGACACAACTTCAAGCCTCAGGTCTCGACTTCAGGAAAATGCTGGTCCTCACAACTGGGAAGTACCCAAGAGGTAAGCTCGAGGACTTTCGGCGAAGTGCAGCGTTGTTAATTGCCCCGTGAGGATGAAGAAATAGCAATCAATCGCAGTTGGGGTATCCTATCGAAAACGCCGTGAGCCTTCACCCCCTAAGTAACGCAACCCATCCAGCTGTGTGTTGGAGAGGGGTCGCTGCGGCCCTGAGGTGCCATCGACATCGCCCGCTTGCCTGGCTTCCTCGTCTCCGACCCTAGTCCTCCCCGTAGCTGTCCTGTAATGCCGCTGAGGCGTCCATCCTTGATCCATGCCGCTCGCCCCCAATAGGTGTCCCGACTGCGGGATTTGATCTGCTTTCGCGCTGTCGGCTTCGCCGTGTCTTTGTAGGGGACTTGCTTGATGAAATGGCCGCTCATCCCACAACCCGGACATGGCCAACGCCAGCGTCGAGCACTCCAAGGCAGCGGCCGGCGACTTGTGATGCAATGAAGACCCAGAAGCGGGCCTCCTCTGGGACGGTTCCGGATCAAACTCTTCTAATGTTATGGTCGTGGTGATTTTTCCAAGCTTTAAGCGCTCGGGGAATGCTAATGGCGGTCCTGCCGCGGCTGCTGATTCCCTGATGTCGGGCCGTGGAGCGGTAATGTTCGCGTATGGTGGAGTCCTCAAGCCACCTGCCACCGCTCTTGATCTCTTCCGTGCGCCGTCCACGTAGTTGCAAATGAAGAAGAACAGAAGAAATGACTGGATGACCCTGCAATTCCTGGGTTAGCTTCCCGTTCCTACAGTGGCGGGCAACCTTGGTTCGCCTTACATTAGGACTACCATGAGGCATACACTGGCTATCTCGTCAGATGCCGAGCCGAAGGTCGAGGGATAGTCGACCAGGCCGCAGATGAGATCCACCAGTAGCATGCCCGTCGCGGTGGCCACCCCAAGGAAGATCACGCCGTCAACGAGCAGGTGGATGTTAGTTGGGATTCCGCCATCTCGGAGGAGCCACGCGGCAACGAGCTCGGCCGAGGTCCAGAGCGTGATTACGGGACACTGTCAAGCGTAGCGTCAGCCAAGCTGGGATCCAGAAGGCATGCGGAGGGAAACAGAACAGACCACCACAAGGACAGGCACAAGCCGGTCGCGGGCGTACAATGGACCTGGTCGCCCGGCGGCGACGCCCGCGATGATGGCCGTGACCGAGAGCGCGACCGCCAAGGAAATACCTCTGAGGATGAGGCAAGTGACAAAAACACTCCTGCCGAGGCCGTGATAGTTGGTCAGTCTCCACTGCCGTAGCTCCTTCAGAGAGGGTCTTGCTGCCGGCAGTGGCAGGGAATCTAGCCATGCTTCGACGAGGGGATCGTAAGGAGGAGGCGGCCGGGACGGCGGCGATCGCAGATTGATCCCCAACATCGAGTGGGACGGACCGCGCCTAGGAGGGAGCGGGGAGAGCTGGGACGACTCGTTGGCGATTGCTGATGGCCAGCATGTCGAGTCCTTCCCAAGGCAGGCCTCAAGGACGATGGTTGAAAGGCAATGACGGCGGAAGGATCGGCCTCGGGAAAAAACCCCTCGCCAGGCTGGGAAACTGGTGTCCAGCTGCAGACACTGGTTGGGCCGAGAGAGAGAACTGACCGATCGGTGGAATGGGAATGAGCCTATACAGTGGACCAGCCGCGTCAACTGCAAGGAATGCGGCATCCGCTCATCACCGCATCATATTCCAGGACACTGTCGCTCGTGAACACCGCTGGTCGGCTGACGTTGTCAAAACATGATGGAAACCCAGAATCGCCAGGCGATGTTTTCCACGTCTTTTTTGAACGGGACTTGAAGCTCCTCAAGCAACCCGGATCCCGGGGATATGCCGGGGGTGTTGAGGCTTTCAGTTTTGGACTGGCCGCGACCGTCCGTAGCTTTAGGCACCCGTATAACGGCCCCTGTCGTTGTCAGAACTGCCACAATCCGAAACGTGCGTTTATTAAACGCTCCCACTTCCCTTCAATGGCATGGAAACAGCTCCCCAGAATTGTGAAAACCTAGCCTACGAGCCACAAATATGGCTCCGACAAAAGTTCAACAAAACCGACCATCTTGCTCTTTTCCGGAATCCCACCAGGCTCCCTTTTCAACCCAGAACTTCTCTTCGTCTGCTCGATGAAGGAAAAGAGCGATAACTGCAGCAACCCGGCCCTACCTTTCGGCTCTTCCATGCCATATCTGTCGATTGCCATGTTTTCGAAGCCGGGGCGGTCAGCATTGTCGGTCCCGAATCCTTTATCGGACCGAACCCTAGTGGGTTCCGCTTTGGCCCGATGACCACGCGATGTTGCGCTGTGTGATCTTCTCGATCCGGCCCGTTGTGTGAGGCTCCAGAGGCTGCATGCTGTTATTTGAGCCGCGTGGTCCAGGCAAGGCCCACAGGTCAACAGATCGGCCCAGATACCGTAGTCGTTGCCACCGTACTGGCGACAAATCTTCAAAGATTTATCTTGTATGGTCAATCCAGAAATGTCATCCTTTACGTTGAGCCTGTCTGTTGTAGGCTTAAGACTGTCCTGGCTGGGCGCATTGAGGTACAATGTGGACGAGAGAGTACGGACTACAATAGCCGCTGTGCAATACTGAGTCGATCCTGTCGAAGATGTTGGCGCTACGGATATCTCATGATCGATTGCGTCTTGACCTTGCTGACGACCAAAATTGCCTAGCGGTGTTACTCGTCGGGGTTTCCAAAATCGCCACCCGACCAAGGACGAGTATGTGTACGGATCCGTAAGTAATCGAAAATGAGGTTTTGGTTGTTTCCGCACCAGATCTGGTGTACGGTAAGGTATCGAACTTCCGCGCTAACAAACACACCAAAAGTGGAATTATGAGCCAGTCACGTGTGTCTTGCCGGATGCCTGGAGGGGCAGTGACGTCAATCACTGGACCAATTGTGAGCATTAATTAGGTCTGTACTCAGTGATTGAGAAAGTCACAGTGTCGACTAGACCGAGGTCAAATGCAACAATACCCAATAACCTATTCCATTACACTTAACCAGGTCCTTCTTTAGTCTAGCATCCGGGTAGCGAGGTAGGACTGTGCTGCTCGTTTGGCAATATTACAACCCCGGCTTTCTGCCTTACTGCCTGAAGGTCGTCAGGCCGCTATCGGTTATCGAAATCAAATTAAAAAAATATCGCCCCACCAACTCGCACCTCCCCCACTTTCCAAGGCTCTGATACCAACCCACCAAAGGCGCCGCTGCTTTCGCCTTCCACATCTCATCCTCGGCCTGGGACAAGGACAACGAAGGGATTGTGCGATTCGCAGCTTTGGCCATTCATCCTGACGCCTTTTTGTCGCCGGATCTTTTTACTCTTAGCTAGCACCCATAATCCGCCACCATGCCGTCCGCATCCAAGGAAAAGCGCCTTGCGAAACGCGCCGCTGAGGGGAAAGAGAAGAAGACTGTCGCCTCACGGTCCAAGGCCAACTCCAAGAACGCTAGCGCTGCCGCGTCCGATGGCGACGAGACTCCCCCGATCCAGCTCGATGCCAATGGAAACCCGATCGAGGCCGACGAGCCCGCCACCAAGGCTGAAAAGATGGACGAGGTCAAGCGTTTAGCCGAGCAGATGGACAAGCACGGCCTCTCGGATCGCGTCACCACCGGTGTCCTCGCATCGACCCCAACCAGCAAGGACGTCAAGGTTACCAGCGTAAATCTGACATTCCACGGCCGGGTGCTCATCACGGATTCCATTCTCGAACTCACTTTGGGCCGGCGGTACGGCTTGTTGGGCGAGAACGGCTGTGGCAAGAGTACGTTGCTGAAGGCTATCGCCGCTCGCGAGTACCCGATCCCCGAGCACGTCGACATCTATCTCCTGAACGAGGGTGCCCCTCCCACCGACCTGGGCGCTTTGGAATGGGTCGTCAGGGAAGCCGAGCTGGAAATGGAGCGCTTAGACAAGTTGGCCGAGAAACTGCTTGAGGAGGAAGGGCCCGAGTCTCCGGTCCTCATGGATCTCTACGATGTAGGCAGATACTGCTTCCTGAATTGCCACTTTTGTGACGGCCGGCGCTAACGGAAAATCCCAGCACATGGAGAAGATGGACCCCTCGACGTTTGCTACTCGAGCGTCCCTGATATTGACGGGTCTGGGTTTCAATAAGCACACCATCCACAAGAAGACGAAGGACATGTCCGGTGGCTGGAGAATGCGCGTTGCCCTTGGCAAGGCCCTCTTTGTCAAGCCGACCCTCCTGCTCCTCGACGACCCGACCGCCCATTTGGACCTTGAGGCCTGCGTGTGGCTTGAGGAATACCTCAAGAAGTGGGAACGCACCCTTGTCCTGGTGTCTCACTCGCAAGATTTCCTCAACGGTGTCTGCACAAACATGATTGACATGCGGATGAAGAAGCTGTTGTACTATGGTGGTAACTACGACTCGTACGTCAAGACCAGAGCCGAGCAGGAGACGAACCAGATGAAGGCCTACCAGAAGCAGCAAGACGAAATTGCCCACATCAAGAAGTTCATCGCCAGCGCGGGTACTTACGCCAACCTGGTCCGGCAGGCCAAGTCCCGCCAAAAGATCCTCGACAAGATGGAGGCCGACGGCTTCATTCAGCCAGTTGTTCCTGACAGGGTCTTCACTTTCCGCTTTGCCGACGTCGAGAAGCTGCCGCCCCCGGTCCTATCTTTCGACGGCGTGACCTTCTCCTACTCGGGAGACCCCAAGGATGACCTGTACCGCAACATTGACCTCGGTTTTGACATGGACTCGCGTACCGCCCTTGTCGGGCCCAACGGTGTGGGCAAGTCTACGCTTCTGCGTTTGATGACGGGCAAGCTGTCCCCTACGGCCGGTACCGTGACGAGGCACACGCATTTGAAGTTGGGCCTCTACTCGCAGCACTCGGCCGAGCAGCTAGACCTCACCAAGTCGGCGCTCGACTTTGTCCGGGAAAAGTACGCTCACAAGTCGCAGGACTACCAGTACTGGAGACAGCAGCTTGGCCGCTATGGCCTGACTGGCGAAGCCCAGACGTCGCTGATTGGTACCTTGTCCGACGGCCAAAGGAGCCGTATCGTCTTTGCCCTGCTGGCTATCGAAGGGCCCAACATGCTGCTCCTAGACGAGCCTACAAACGGTCTGGACATTCCCACCATCGACAGTTTGGCGGACGCCATCAACGCCTTTAGCGGTGGTGTCATTGTTGTCAGCCACGATTTCCGGTAAGCTTCCGCTGGCTGTTCTTCGGATAATACTGACCTTTTTCCAGGTTGCTGGACAAGATTGCCAAGCAGATTCTGGTCTGCGAGAACCGGACGATCAGGCAATGGGACGGTTCGATTGCCGACTACAAAAACTACCTTCGGAAGAAAATGATTTCGGCAGGCGCGGTTTGAAGTGATTGAAAAGGACGATTTACATACACAGAGGCGTATAACGACGGCAGGGTTGAATCGAGGCCGCCGAGCTCCGTGTGCGCGGTGCTGCGGACAAGAAGGACCAATTTACTTCAGGTGGCGCCGCACTTCGTGCAGATAGCGCCCTAGGGCATTAGGGAAAAAGGGAGATTGGATGGGTATTGGGATGGCGTTTGCGCAGCCATGGTGTGTTTTGGCACGGGATAGACTGTGACCCTCCGCCTTGTGTTACGCGCTTCCGCCACTCATTAGACGTATGTATCTTGGTTGATGATAGAGACTGAGAATGACGGAACGGGAAATGGAGCATGTTGTTTCAGTCATCCAGTCTTTCATGTGGTAACGTTTAACGACTAAGCCCTGCTCGAGTTTGGGCAGCGTGGAGTGTGAACTGTTAGAAACCACGCAACCTAGAAACCTCTCCAAACCGGTGTGGATCCCAGGCCCGAGGGCATTCGCAACGAAGTGATTCCATTGTTCTTTGACCCCACACAGAGTATCCGTATAGCACACACGACTTCCTCGCTTTGAGTGCGAGGAATTCCTACCTGCAGTCGGTTTCTAAATATCATCGCACCCAAACGCCGGAGACCCCAGTGGCAGCCACTGTGACTCTTCTCGGAGGTCTTCGAGTTGTGGTTTCACCGTTTTACCGACAGCGGGACAAACGGGACAGAACCGTCCATGCTTTTGATGCACCTTCCAGCTTCCAGCCCCAGCGAGCCCCAAGCCCCGGCGGGTAATTGGCATGAGCCGTTCCGGACCGGCAGGGGAGGGTGTGTCCAATTGACTCTATGTTAGTGCATCCAGTCGCATTTTGACTGCCATATTGTCACACGTTCAGGCAACTTAAGATTCAGATTTTACTGTGCTCAGTGTTAGGGCTTGATGTGATTTAAAAAACTCCCAAACATAATAATTTTTCGTTCAGAACACTAAAGCGTGGGCAAAATGGCGTTGCCAATTCCTCAGGTCTGGCTAGACACTAACTCTAGGCAGGGGTTGACGTAGGAAGGAGCTACACTCTGGCTGGGTGGCACCCGCTTTGCTCAATCGGGGAGCCTGTGGATCGCTGATGGATCACCTCTTCGCGAGGTGCGAGGAAGCGGGTGTCAAATGGGCATTTTGGGAAAGACTTTGCACGGCACACCACCGCAGCGCAGCAAAGCAGATGTGGCCAAAAACAAGAAGCGTGGCCCAGACTCCAGCCTGACAAGCCCACGCTCGGCTCATGGAATCCAACCACCAAAACCTGTCCCCTTCGCTCTCTCCTCCTCGCATCTCCATCATCACCACTTCCATCGTTCCATCCCACCCAACCATCGCCGACAGTGCCAGCGTCCAACTTTCAGGGGCCCAAGCCCGCTTTCCTTGATTGACGTTATTCGGTGATTCACCTGTATCGTGCCAGTGCAGCTGCGTCTCTTGCGCGGCCAACACCACGAAAATACATATCGCGTCGATTCCGTGTTTGCCGGCCGACCTCGCCATCCGTGTGGCTTCTCCGCAGAATCCCGACAACCGCGATTTTCCCTCGATCACCGTAGAGACTCAGGGGTCCTCTCTGTATCTGGACGGCGGCATCTCCTCTCCCAGCGCCGCGGAGCCCCTTCAAGAGTGCACAACGAGCGCAATTGTCCCGCGTTAACTCGACCACACCGCGGTGCAACTAGATTAGGTGCCCTGATTCCGCCGAGATCCGCGCCGGCGGAGCTCTCGATGGGCTCGCATAGACTGTAAAATCAACGGAGTAACCCGCAGCATCACTGGCTGATCTTAAGTGGACACCTCACCAGCTTACAATGGACCACTTTTCGACAGTGCTGCAGCGACCGCGTCAATTCGACGAAGACGGCAGCAATGGCGCCGTCAGCGAGGATCGAGGCCCACGCGGGGGCCTGCGCGACATCCTGAACCCCGTGAGCTCGACGACACAGATTCCGGGGCCAGGAACATCCAGGGCGCCTGCGCCGCCTCGACCACATTCGTCATTCAGTTTGCGGTCTCCAACCCAACAAGCTGACTATCACCACCCTGGATCCTACGCTGCCTCGCCATCAACAGTGGGAAGCCAGGCACCCGTCTCCCGCTCCATTCTCAACAACCCGTACGGGGCTGCAACAGCGCCCTCACTGCCGCCGTCCTTGCAACCTCCGCCGAGCATTGCCTCGACAACACCGTCTGGCCTGCAGCACCCATCTCGATCACCAGTACACGCGCCGCCGATCTACTATTCATCAGAAACCCGAGATCGCGAGCCGATACGCGAGCAACCGACATCAAGCGGTTTCTACGATCCGACTACCGACACCAATCGCGGGCGTGAACGCAGGGTTTCGGAGACTGGCTCCTGGCGTTCCGCTACGCAAAACTCTCCGCCAAAGGTAAGCAAGCAATTTCAGTTTTAGGGCAACGCTCCAACGCCATTGCCAGGCACCAAGTCATTTCGATCTTGCTTTGTTTCCCAGTCCATCCCTAGCTCCATCTACCTCCGTATTGATCATCAGATTACTCCCTCCACCTCCTTATTGCCCATTTCCAATCAGCCGGCACAATCAATACCGACCCTATTTTTCCCTCTTCCACACGCTGCGAGGCGCGACACTCCGAGCTTTTTGGCTGCAGCCATTCCTTTTGGCTTATAAAGTCGCCTTCACTAACGCGAAATACTTCCCCACTCCACGTTAGGCCCGCGAGCCCTACAGTTACTCGCAACCATCCTCCGAATACTACAGCACCGGTAATCACGCATCCCCGACGGTACCCTACCGACCGCGGAGTCCTGTGATGCATCAGCCTTCCTCGCTTGGGGGGTCCACCAGCCCGTCTGCAAGACCGCCCGCGATCCCGTCACCAAGCATGAGGCATCTCGCCATGCCCAGCGCGGCCACTAACGGCGGGGCATCAGCTGTCCTGCCGGCACTAGCACGGACCGAATCCCCTGCACCTTCCTCTAAAGCTCCGACAGCTAGTGTGAGTTCTCCATCAAACCCTCAAGTTTGCTTGGCCGCCTAACATTTCGTCCAGACCCCCAGCCGTGCAGCTGGTGTGATGTCTTTCTCGAACATTCTCTCAAGCTCCGAGCCTCTCTCTAAACCTCGACCGATATCTCCCGTCGCCGGCGACGGGCTAAGCCTCTCAGTCAAGCCGGAGAAACCCGATAGGGCGGACAAGACAGAGAAGGAGAGGAGAGTGGCGCGCAAGGGCATCAAGCCACCACGCATTTCCGATATCAGGAGCACCGAATCAACCCCCAAGATACCCCGTCGCCCAGCGTTGCCCAAGCTTGAAACCCCTTCTTCGGTGCGGATTCCTCCCAAGCGGTTGCCTAATGGTCTTCCAAAGCACAAGGTCTTCTCCGCCGAGAAGGAGAAAAAGATCCGAGAGCTGATGGAACAAGTCGACTTCGAGGACGTTGACGAAACCGACTTCGAGGACGAGCTCTATGCCTGGAAGGAGCGCGCCCAGCGTCGCCGAGAGGAAATGAATCGCCGAGATGTGACCCACCGGCAGGCCCGGCGGGCCGATTTTGCTCACATGGAAGCTGAGAAGCTCCAAGCGCAAGCCGACTATGGCAAGGCGCGGTATTACGAGATACACTACGAGGAAGCGTTGCAGGAGGTCCGAGAACAGGAGGTGTTCGCCGAGAAGGAGCGCAAGAAAGATATGCAGCGTAAGAGGCGACGCGAGAAGTCGATGGCTACGACTATGGACCAGAGAGCCGCTGCGCTCGCTCGAGCTTCTGCTGCCCAGGACGAGGCCGAGCGCCAGAAGTACATGCGTGAGGCTGAGCGTGCAAACAAGAAAGTACAGCAGACCAAGTACATCTTGCAAAAGGGCCTCAAGGGACCTGCTCGCAACATTGGTCCCATCGAACCGAATCTCGAGGGCGGCACCATGGCGACCTTCTCCGCCGAGAATATGGAACCCGGAAAGGCCAAAGGCAAGGCCCGTTCAGGTTCCAGGCTCAAGAAGTCAAAGGAGCAGAAACAAGCGGAGAAGGAGGCTGCCGAAGCAGCCCAAGCAGCTCTGGATGCCGGCGAGGAGCTTCCTAGCAGGGAAGAGACTGCCAAGATACGCATCAAGTTCAGTAAATCCAAGGCCGCCAGGGAGGATACAGACAAGGAGAACAAAGAACCCAAGGAGGCCAAGGACAAGGAAAGGGCCGTTGAGGAGCCCAAAGACGCGCTCGAGACCAAGTTCCAGTCCAAGGGATTCATCCAGATCTATGACCAGATCTGGCGCGACCTCGCCAGGAAGGATGTCAACAAGGTCTTTAGGCTGGCAACCGACTCTTACTCGACAAAAGCATCCAATCTCAAGAAAACGGCCATCCTCGCGTCCAAGGAAGCGAAGCGATGGCAGCTGCGGACGAACAAAGGCACCAAGGATTTGCAGGCCCGTGCCAAACGCGTCATGCGCGACATGATGGGCTTCTGGAAGCGCAACGAGCGTGAAGAGCGTGACCTCCGCAAGGCCGCTGAGAAGCAGGAGCTCGAGAACGCGCGCAAGGAAGAGGCGGACCGCGAAGCTGCCCGGCAGAAGCGAAAGCTCAACTTCCTCATCTCTCAGACCGAGCTGTACTCTCACTTCATCGGCAAGAAGATCAAGACGAACGAAGTCGAGCGTAGCACCGATCATCCCGATGAGGCCACCGAAGATAAGGATGCCATCCCCGAGCACACTCTGAACATCGTGGAGCCCTCAGGACCTGTCGGGGCCAAGGTCACCAACTTTGAGAGTCTTGACTTTGATGCGGCTGATGACTCGGTCCTTCAGGCCGCTGCCATGGCCAATGCGCAGAACGCCATCGCTGAGGCGCAAAAGAAGGCCCGCGAATTCAACAAGGATACTAACCTCGATGAGGACGGCGAGATGAATTTTCAGAACCCCACTGGCATGGGCGATGTCGAGATTGAGCAGCCAAAGCTTCTCAATTGTCAGCTCAAGGAATATCAGCTTAAGGGCCTCAACTGGCTGGCCAACCTTTACGAGCAGGGCATCAACGGCATTCTCGCCGACGAAATGGGTCTCGGCAAGACTGTGCAGTCCATCTCCGTCATGGCCTACCTGGCTGAGCGGTACGATATCTGGGGCCCCTTCCTCGTCGTGGCTCCCGCATCGACGTTGCACAACTGGCAGCAGGAGATCACGAAATTCGTACCCGAGTTCAAGGTCCTGCCTTATTGGGGTACCGCGACGGACCGCAAAGTACTTCGGAAGTTCTGGGACCGCAAGCATACGACATACAAGAAGGACGCACCCTTCCATGTCATGATTACGTCTTATCAACTTGTCGTCTCCGATGTTGCTTACTTCCAGAAGATGAAGTGGCAGTACATGATCCTCGACGAAGCCCAGGCCATCAAGAGCTCCCAGAGCTCGCGCTGGAAATGCCTTTTGGGCTTCCATTGCCGGAACAGGTTGCTGCTCACGGGTACGCCGATCCAGAACAACATGCAAGAGCTGTGGGCGCTTCTGCACTTCATCATGCCGTCCCTGTTCGACTCCCACGACGAGTTCAGCGAATGGTTTTCCAAGGACATTGAGTCGCACGCGCAGAGCAACACGAAGCTTAACGAGGACCAACTCAAGCGTCTCCACATGATTCTGAAGCCTTTCATGCTTCGCCGCGTCAAGAAGCACGTGCAGAAGGAACTTGGCGACAAGATCGAGTTGGACGTGTTCTGCGACCTCACGTACCGACAGCGGGCCATGTACGCGAATCTGCGCAACCAGATCAGCATTATGGATTTGATCGAGAAGGCGACGCTCGGCGACGATGACTCGGCCAGTCTTATGAACCTCGTCATGCAGTTCCGGAAGGTCTGCAACCACCCAGACTTGTTTGAACGCGCTGATACTTCTTCCCCCTTCTCCTGCGGCTACTTTGCCGAGACCGCTTCATTCGTTCGGGAAGGGAACAATGTAATTGTTGGTTACTCGACGCGCAGCATGATCGACTACGAGCTGCCTAGGCTCGTCTGGCGCGAGGGAGGACGTTTGTACAATGCCGGGCCCGACAACCTGACCGCCGGGTTCCGAAACAAGTACCTGGATCACATGATGAATATTTGGACGCCCGACAACATTCGCGACAGCCTTGGGGGCTCCGACAACTTCACGTGGCTCCGCTTTGCCGACGTTAGCGCGCAGGAGGTCTACCGCGCCAGCCACAAGGACGTCTTTGCTCGTGCAGTGGACATGGTAGCACAGAAGAACCGACTGGGAGATATCAAGGTCGTGTACAGCGAGCCCGAGGACCAGAACTGGACTCCTGCACACGCCCTTTTCCAGATTGCGAAGCGAGAGGACCGCAAGCCTCTCGCCGAGGTTACCGTCGATGGTGTCCTTGGAAGCCTGATGAACGTTGCCCGTTCTACGTTCTATGATCTGGGCCTTGGACGGCTTGAGCAGGCTGCTCGCGCTCGTGCGACAGCTCCCCCGATTGAGGTTCTTTGTGACAGTCGTGGCTCCGTCATTGAACGTGAAAATGTGCTGTTCAACGCCCCTATGCGCAAGGCGCTGTACGGTCCTACACCGGTAGAGGCGAAGGCCTTCGTCACGCAAAACGTCCCGCCCGAATTCTACCCCGCTCCTCCCCTGCTGCCGGCCCCGGACAACGAGAAACAGCGGTTCACGAACATCACGGTGCCATCGATGCGTCGCTTCGTCACCGACTCTGGCAAGCTTGCCAAACTCGACGAGCTTCTGCGGGAGCTAAAGGAAGGTGGCCACCGTGTGCTCCTGTACTTCCAGATGACTCGCATGATCGATCTCATGGAAGAGTATCTCACCTACCGCAACTACAAGTACTGCCGTCTAGATGGTTCCACCAAGCTCGAAGACAGACGCGACACGGTCGCCGACTTCCAGACCCGGCCCGAAATTTTTATCTTCCTCCTCTCCACTCGCGCCGGTGGTCTCGGCATCAACCTCACATCGGCCGACACCGTCATCTTCTACGACTCGGACTGGAACCCGACCATCGACTCGCAGGCCATGGACCGTGCGCACCGCCTCGGCCAGACCAAACAAGTAACAGTCTACCGCCTCATCACGCGCGGCACTATTGAGGAGCGCATCCGCAAGCGCGCGATGCAAAAGGAGGAGGTGCAGCGCGTCGTCATCACGGGCGGGTCCTCGGCGGCGGGCGGCGGCGTCGACTTCTCGGGCCGTAGGGCGCCCGAGAACCGCAACCGCGACATCGCCATGTGGCTCGCCGACGACGAGCAGGCCGAGATGATTGAGCGGCGCGAGAAGGAGCTGCTCGAGAGCGGCGAGTACGATAAGATTCAGAAGAAGCGGAGCGGCAAGCGCAAGCGCGCAGGCGAAGGGGCCACTGCCGCGGCCGTCAGTCTGGATGAGATGTACCATGAGGGTGAGCCAGCTCTTTCCTTTTGCGACTTTTTCCACCCTCTTCCCCTTTTTCTGTTAGCTCTCGAGGAAAGCGATCAAAAAAGGACAATGGCTAATTGCAGCAATCTTGCATTTTGTACAGGCGAGGGTCATTTCGACGATAACAAGGGTTCGGGCACTGCGACTCCCACTGCCGAGGATGCCCGCGCCGGCAAGCGCAAGAAGACGGGTGGCAGCAAGAAGGCCAAGACGACGAAGCAACGGCTGGCGATCGCTGACGGCGAGATCGATATCTAAACCTGTCCTGAGCGGATGGATTTAGTAATGAAGAGGGTATATTACTGTCGCTTTTTTGTCGAAAGCATGTCAGATGCCTGGATAATTTCCTAGTGCGTGTATTTTTAGGACGACGACGAATGCGGCCGAGGGGGCGAGGTTGTTAGTATTCCGGTACTGTTTGGCATACAACGACTCTTCACCAGGGATCAGGCACGGGGGAGGCCGAAAAGCGGTGCGCACGCTCTCTTCCTTTGCTAAGGACGGGTATGGACAAATCGTTTGGGGCTTTATGGCGCGTGTTTGGGCTGAGAAAGACAGGGCAAGAAAGGGACGGGAACGGGATACATACAGCACGGCGACGGCGACGGCGACTGGCGGATCGGCTGCGAGCGCCTAATTTCTTTGTGTCTTTAGCTTCTCTACCTGCGCTTAATGGACGCTGAATAGACCTCACGTTGGACTTAGCCTGCTTGTAGCCCCCGTGATGTGTGTCATGGTGGAATTGTGCCGGAATGGTGCTCGATGGATGATGAATGCTGACTCTCTCCACCAGCTGCCTTTCCACACTTCCCTCTCCCAGGCAGTCCAAGATAGTAACGAAGGCTGGAATGTAAAGCCGTAAGGCTCTAGTGGGTGCGTCAGGTCTCTGAGTCACCCACAAGGTTTCTCCACTTCAGCCAAGGACCATTGTAGCAGTAACTCAAATGTGACTCCATCCATTGTAATGTCCGGTACACTGGACCAGACCCTCTAAGCGATGTAAGGTGTATTTCCATCAGCTGAAAAGACCATACGCAGCAGTGTCCTTCCGAAAGTAACCTCTGGTTCCTGTGCCCTGCCAAGCATGCCGATGTAAAAGATGTCATCGAGTGTGGGATCAAGTGCTGACGGAAGAGTCCGACAGTTCTGGGCCAAGGAGCGTTACGATGGAGCTTGACGATCGTCTGCGGTTAGAGGATGAGGCAGAGCCATCGCCTGGCAGTCCAGTCTCACTTAGATCCAAATTGTTACCAGAAGTGGCTGGCACAGGCGGCGAGGCGAGCGAGTATGTTTCGGATAGAACCTTTTTTGTGATGTGGAAGGATGCAGTATCGGTGCCGGATGAGCTGGCTGTGGTTGGTCTGGCGTCATTTGGTTGGTCGGCTGATGATCGGTGTTCCGTGATAGAAGCGGCTTCGTTCAACTTCACCCCTGCGCTGTTCCGGATCCGTGAACCGCGTCGGTATGTCCTCCGCAGCCCGACGTGCTGCTGGACCTTGCCTATGTCTCCAGAGCGTCCAGGTCGGAGCCTGCGTCGGGGTGTGCCAGTACCGTCTGCTTGTTCTCTGCACCGTTTTCCTGTTTGATATCTTGACCATCGACGTTGGTCCACGATAATGGGAACGACGAGGACGAGGAATCGGTGGGCTCGACGGGAGGAGACGCTCCATCAACTTCGTCCAAGTCCCGGCCACGCTTCTGGGGCTCCGGCGCGGCAGCAATTCTGCGCAGGCCGGTGAAGCCCGTACGCGCGGTGAAAAATGCGGCGAGGCCCATGCTCCAGAGAAAGAGGCCGATGCTGGTTGTGATGCCGAGCGCAGGAACGAGGATGAAGATGGCAATCATGGTCCAGAAGACGCTGAAGAGCAGAGCGGCCGTGGCGGCCAAGAAGATGAGGAAGCAGAGGAAGCTTAAAAAAAGAAAGACGGGCATGACGGAGACGACTGCTTGAACCACGATGAAGCTCTGTGCATCTGGGGTCAATGAACAAGTCCACGTCTCGCAGCACCTTAATCGAGGGGTTGGCAGGCACTTACAAAAAGGAGTGGGCGTTCCGCTGCAAAGTCTTGAACTCTCGCGTAGACCTTCTGCCGGGACTCGGGAGGGACAAGACGGTCGAGCTGGCGTTGTCCAAAGTTGACCAGACTGGTCGCAGCTGTGAGGAGGGACATGGCTGCGGTGAAAATGCTGTGTTAAGTGTTTCGACGTCAAGTGCAATTGGTTTGAAGGTCTGATGTCAATGCGTTGGATTTCAGAAGCAGAAAGCTGGGCGACAAGGAGACGAGGGGAAGGGAGTGTGTCTCCCGATCGCATCGCGACTGCTCACACGGAAGCAATGAACTGTGGACTACTAGGTATGACGTGGAAGGGAGGATCGTGCAGTCGCAGGAGCCCTTGTGCCAAGGGCTTGGCGTGCCGCGAAATGCCCCGCATTTCCGCCCTGCTGCATGACTCGCATGTGTCGAACAAGGAGAGTGGAGCAGAGATCTGAGGCTGCAAACTTCAAACCCAAACTCCAGCCAGATTCGACACAGAGCCGCTGACCGATAAGATACCTCACTCCTTCACTTGGCCAGATTCTTAATCTCTTGAGGCCAAGAAACAAGGTTTCATGCAGGGATTTTTTTCCCCATGGAAACATATTCCATCTCTGAATGTCCGGGCAACCAGCAAAGTCGACAGTACTACCCCCAACAGGCTGCCTTGCGGAAAACTGGAAACTGCCAGATACAAGAGCACCTTCCCTTCCAATTTTTTATGACATGTCCTTGATTCCAAGTCAGGTTTATCTCGATACATAGGTTAATATTACCCTATATTCTTAAAAGGCAATTGCCAATCTCATGCCGGAGGCGTGCTGGTGGGATTTTGCAATAGTTTTGACCGCGAGTGCGACACAGCTGATGACCACGGCTCAGGGGTCACTGAGACTCATAAAACAACGGTACCTGGGCTTGCCAAAGCAATTGAGTTGATACACACAACGATTGGAAGCAGCCTAGTTCTTGGGGAGGATGCCCTTTACTACAAGGGCGAAGGTATACATCTGGGTATGAGGTATCGTTCATTGCCCATGCGATGATGTTTGAAGCTGCACACACTGCACTTGATGCAGGAATCACTTGATCTCCTTGTTATAACTATGCCTTTTCAATTTTTCTTCATAATTCGGCACATACCGTGACACCTGACCGTTCCGTACCCGTCCTCGTCAGAGCTCAGGAGCTCTAGTGCGCTTCCTTGGATGCCCGAGAATCTGATATCCTTGTCGTCCAGGATGGGTTTGTTATGTCTGCTCCCTTGACACAATAAGAACTTCCAGATTTGAAACTTATTGAAGCCTGCCTCCTGTGACCTCAAAGATCATCTGCACGGTTGGTGTCCACTGGCTTCCATAGCCCCCATCTGATGTCCTGTGCTTCGAAGTTTGAGCTGCGCCCTGACCCAATGAGACCGCCATCTTCATTTTCAAACAATGTTGAAGTGTCTGTCGTCCTGATGAAGGCTTTCACAATTGCCCACTCACTTTGCGTGCTTGCGTGTGACCTTGGAGGAGCGTCTCTTACACTAGGCCGTTAAAGGAGCTGTGAAGCACTTAAATAACTTGTCTAACTTCCTCAATTCTGGGAGCCATCACAACGTCATTCCCAAATAACGCAGTCTTTTCCGCCTATTCACAGCTTAGAGAAGCCTCGTACAGAGAAACAATCCGATCCCTCTCACGTGTCTCCGGCCTTACATCGCTCTGTCCGGCTTAGCAACTGAACGACCTCTCCTGAGCTCCCCTCTGCCAATCCCTGCGGCTTCTGTCTCTCACTCTCTGAAAATGTGCAGGCAATACTAGAACAGGTATTCTTTCCCTGGCGTTAAATGCTCTGAGATGGTTGTTATCCATCACAAGCGAGCCGAAAACAGAATGAACAGAGGCAGGCGTCTGCGCCAGGAGGTTGCATGACCCACTGGGACACAGATCAGCACACCAGGATGGAATGCGAAAACATCACGATGAGTGAGTGCAAAAGTGGTTCAAACACATGGACGATGCCTGGGACACCGTTCTCATTCGCATGGCAAAACCATACCCAAGCCTCCAACTCTGGCTTATGGAGAAGAAAGACTTGGAGAAGGCATATATCGAAAGGCGGCTTAGTCAGTGGCACCAAGTTTCCAAGACCAACATCGACATTTACAAGCCGTGTTCCGACTACATTCAAGAGACCATTAGCAGCATAGCAGAGAATCTCAACCGGCGGAACGAGCTATCGAGCCTTCAGCGCCCTCTCCAAAACACCCGGCCCGGACAAAGCACCCAAGCCAGCAACGCAAGTAGTTGAGGTAGTTGTTCCTTGTTCATACTCGCGCTCTTGCTTTGGGTCCTGCTCATAATGCCAGGGTGGCAGCGGCAGTAGCAAGATTCTGGCAGTCAAATATCCGACCCGGATCTAGAAGCGGCAGTTCAGAAGGTCATGCGCAAGGGGGTAAGGGGAATAGCGGCACTTTCAAGCGTAAAAAGAGCGGCAAATTGCACGGAAGACTGAGGGTTCTTCTAACTACAACTACTACAATTCCGGTTACTACAGAAGTGCGGAGAGATGGGTTGGACGAGTTGATTTGGCGGCGCATGAAATCAACGAGGCTGGGATTACCGTCGATTCGAGGGGGCTAGACGTAGAGTTCGTCCCTGGGTTGCAGTCCACATGTTAAACGCTGGCTGTTTAGAGAAGGCCCAAAAATGTCCAGTTTTCCATAATTACATGCTCTCGTAACGTATCTGATTAACCTCATGATTACCTGTAGGTACCTATGTACCCGGCAGTCCATAGTGGGCCTTGAAAGTCAACGAGCCCATGAAAAAAAGACAAAGACAATAAAGTGAAAATATGGCTGTGGTGCGGAGATACCGCCCACCTACTTGTTTGTCTGAGAACCGGTCGCCGCTCGACAAACCTCCAACCTTATCATACATTTCACTGCAACCTACACCATTTTCGTCATGCATACTGGTCACACAGTCTACTTTGCTTGCGTGATATGCTTTGAAGTCACCAAGCAGTACGGAGTACTCCATAGAACAAACCTACTAAGATGCAGCTTTGAACTATGACTTGTCAGAGTCTCTGCGCTGGAATGACATCTCTCAAAGTGCGAACATCGTGACTGCCATGTTGCTTGCTTTGTGAAAGAAGTGTTATAGCGAGTCGGGTCTTCCAACGGCATGATGACATATAAGGCAGCGACGCATGCTCCCGGTACCAAGCGTCCAGCTTATATCTGCGATCTACCACCAGATATAAGACCCGTGCTCGTTCTCTCCCAAGATACTGTTCAACACTACTCACATGTGGACCGTGCCAACCTATATATTCCCCATTCAGCAGCGCGCCAAGCTCTAGCAGTTCAGAACAACGTACAGTACTGAGTTACATGTGACTCTCGACATCCATCATCATCACCATCTTGACTTCGGCACCCCCGAGCCTGGAAGTTTCGGCCGCCGACATGTGCAGAGATTATGACGTCCAGTTTCAATGCGGTTGTACCACCGGGTATAGAGACATATGCAGAATGGCGCTGAGACGCCGAGGAAATGGTAGCTGGCTCTGCTCCGTAATCTACCTACTACAACCCCGACGAACGGAGCGAGAGCGCCATGGAGTGCACCATAGCCAGATCTGAGTGCCACACGAAAAATTCATCAAGAGTTCCTGGCCAGTATGGGAATAGAAGTGGAAATTCTATTGGGATGACGCAGCCCAGCATTGCGATGCAGATCTCATTCAAGAAGTGGAGTCCTGGAAAAAGGGCGTCGACGCCTCGCTGAAGGGGGTGAGAGAAGCGTGCTTGGCAGAGCGCGCGGTAATGGAGCTGGAATCACACAAAATCTATGAGCTTTACCAGCAAGAATTCGACAAGCACTGGCAAGAAGCAGATTGCCTGCTCGCAACAGAATGGCACGCCAGAGGCCTTCTAAGGTGGACACCCACCAGCCTAAACCACCACGGCCGCTCAGTACACGGAAGATGCCAGCTGGCTACAGGGACAGGTTGAGTCAAGTTCCCACAACAGCGGCAGCTCTCAAAGAAAGAGAAGCAGGTCCCCCGGCAAGGGGAGCAGCCCCGGCAGCAAGCACAAGTGAAGTGCTGAGTGGTGAGAGTGCTGCCGACGCTCTGGTTATCGAGGCTTCAGGTGGGTGAGCTGGTATCGCCGACTCAAGAGGGCAGACGTGGACGGGCATGCCACTGGAAAGCTGCCAGGTAAGACATGAAGCTGGGCTTCTGGGGGCATCCAGGGAGGGGGGTCTTACAACCATAGCATCCAGGTAACAGGCACATTTACTACTCTGACATGAATGGTGCTATACAGCGTGAGGCTCCTTCAGCTTGAAATTGGGAGTTGGGACGGATATCCTAGTTAAGTTGCGAAACTTGAGGCTTGGAAGAGCGAGTGTCAGTATATCATGCACCTACTAAAAAGCCAGAAAGCTAGACGCGGGCACCGGGTTGCAAGACGCCGAGCGTCTGGATGGCTCAGACCCGGGTAGGTATGATTATCCTGGCTTATTACTCAACAACGAAGTAATGTTGCTCCCTACAGCTGGTTGCCAGACTTGAATATACCTTGGTATCAGTATTCATATTAGACTTCAGTTGCTCCCATTAATCAGGGCGCCACCTCCCTCCCTGTCTTTGCACTCTCTCTGGCGGCCTCAATAATCCTCAGTACCTGGGCGGCCTGCGTCGCCGGCACAGGGATGTCCTCCTCCTTTCCGTTCTCGACCGCCTTGGCAAACAGCTCGTAGAACTTGAGGTACGTCTCTGGTTCGACAGTTGGGCAGACGTGGTCCTCAACCGACCCGTTTTCCCCCAGAAGTGACAAGCGCCCAAACCTCGACTCATCCTCCCTCCCAAACTGCGCATCCGTCGCTTTGCCACCGACCCTAAGCTGATCCTCCTGCGGATCCAGCCCCGTCTTGTGATAGCTCCCCTTGCTTCCCCTGACCCAGAACCTCACCTGCTTCGACTCCACACTCACGACGCCAATCCTCACATACACCACCACGCCAGTCTCCTCATAACTTAACACCAGGGTAACACTGTCCGGCTCATCCAGCGCCTCCCCTTGTCCCTTAACCAACCTCCCCTCGCGCTGCCTCACAAACTTCGCATACACACCACTCGGCATGCCAAACAAAACAAATACCTGATCCAACAGGTGCGTTCCCAAATCAAACAACGCCCCGCCACCCTCCTTCATGCCCATCCCAGCCTTCCAGCTGCCAACCGGAGGCTGAATCCGCAGCCGATCAAAGTGCGTCTCCAACTCGACGACCCTCCCGAGCGTGCCGTCGGCAATCAGTTTGCGCACCGTCAGGAAATCCGAATCCCACCTCCGGTTCTGGTACACACACAACACGCGCCCTTTGGCGCGCGCCAACTCGGCAAGGGCGTCGGCCTCGGCCGAGGTGGGGACGAACGGCTTCTCGACGAGCACGTGCTTGCCCGCCTCGAGGGCGGCGCGCGCGAAAGGGTAGTGCGTGTTGGGCGGGGTGCAGAGGACGACGATGTCGAGGGCCGGGTCGGCGAGGAAGGGCTCAAGGGCGGTGTGGTGCGTCACGTTGGGGTGGTCTGCCGGGGCCGAGTTGCCTTGGGAGGGGTTGCGTTGCAGGATAGAGTGCAGGTTGAGGGAGGGTGTGAGGGCGATGAAGGGGATGTGGAAGACTTTGGCGGAGAGGCTGGTGTCAGGTTAGCATGGCTGTGAGGCGAGAGGTATGGGAGAACAGGAGACTTGCCCGTAGCCTACGATGCCGACATTGAATTGCTTTCGGGAGGCCATGTTTGAGGTGGTTGATGGCGAATACCGGGTGCGTTGTCGGCTGCCGTTGCTGAGATTGGTTTCCTGTACACTCGAGGGATATCACCCAGGGTATTAATAAGATGAAGCTTGAGATGACCGAGTCAGGTTTCTCTTGGTCCTGCGGGGTAAGAGAGGAGCATCTCGTGTTTGGTGGGCCATATTTTCCACAAATGCCCCGCTTCAGATGACGTCTCATCTTCGACGAGATTTAGGGGTTAAGGGGCTCCGCGAAGCTCGATGTCAGCGAAGCCTTGGCGACAGTAGTGTTTGAGTTCATCGATATATTTAGATCCTGGAGTTGCTACAGATTCTGTGCCCAAACCCGGACCCCAACCAATCCGGACGCAGGATAAGATGATAGGTGTTTTGGGAATGCAACTAGTACCATCCACAGCAAAGCGGTTGGGGGACGCTCAGGGTTCGGGTTAGCATTGAAATGCGAATTCGTTCCCGAGTAGCCCCTGAATCAGACCCAAAGACCAAGGTCAATACTCTATGTTCCAGCTGTGCGTCAGCGAGTCTTTGAGTAGTATGCTACAATGAGTAGCAAGTAACTGTTCTTCGGTACTTATCTTGTCAGCCATGATCTCTCATCGATGACAATGAGTCCACAATACGTACTGACGACCTCTGAACACATTTAAGGTTAGTCTCTTGAGATAAACAAAATGCAGCTCTGAGAACTGCCCTGACCAGCAACCTGTGGAATGACTTCACGATGTGTGCTCTGGCGATTTGGTACTCGTGCCTGAATAACAACATCTTAACACTGGGATACAACATGAAAACTCGGTGATTGCCTGCACTCCAAGCGAGCTGCTCACTCAAATAACTTCTCAGCCGCTTGTTTTCAAGTCAAAATCATTTGAGCTCGATGCATTTAGCTCAGATTAGCCGGATCTCTGTATGAGCCGCATCTCCGTCAGTCTTAACCCCCCTTAATCGTCGACAGTCGGCACCAGCCGAACTTCCGTGAGCAACAGGCCTATACCTGGTTACCGTGGGCCAGTCCTATGCTTAATGCTCGCTTTCACACGGGGTGTGTTCATCAAACAGTATAACACTGCACTATTGGCCTCCCTCACTCATTCATCAATCTTACCCCCATCTTAAGTCAAAGGATACCTTACTTCTTTAACACCTTGGACGAGTATCAACTCACATCTCATGTTTTAGAAGGGCAAAGATTCGACCCTTGATATTGATATCTCAGCTATGTATGTGTCATTCCAGTCAGTTCCAGAGGTGTCAAGGGCCGGTCTCGCAGCTCAGTGTGCTTTTCCTTCCTTTTCTCATTGACTCTTTCCAGCTCTTCCACGCTTCCAGCTTCCTCCCACTGTCTATCATTTCAAACTACTCAATTCTGGTGTCTTCTACAACCTCTTGTTGACTTTTAAGCCTACCTGCTCATCACTGGCCCGTGAGACACGTTGGTACCTGAGATCCAGGGGTATGGCCTCACGTTCACACCTCAGCTCCAAGTCTCTTCCTTCATCCTGCTTCACCGCTGAGAGTACTTTGACGCCCTCATCCATCTTCTCGCACATTCTTGGCACGCACCCATATCTCGGAGAACACGAATATGATCGAGGCGAGCTATTGGCCGATGCTGGATGGGCGGGTCTATGGTCACAAAGGCGGCCACTTTTATCACTTGCAGCCTGCTCTCTGTTTTAATTTCCTCTCTATTTCCAGACAATGCAGCACTAGCGTTCCTTTTCCTTTTCTTCTCCATTCTCTTTTTCCACTCCCCTCCGTCATCATTATCCTCATGGACAATCATGCCCACCTCAGGAACGAGGTATGGATATCGACTCGGCGTCCTCTATCTCAAAGGTATTTCTACTCCGCCCTCCATGTTCCAGATTCGCGTTGGCAAGAAGATCGTGTCAGCTGGATGTTATTCCCGACCTTCAAAACCATGGACTTCCACTGAGCTGCTCAGGGAACAGCGGTGTGGTGACAAACCGTAAACCCCGTGTTCTTCTCTGTTTTCTTCCTGCAACGGCATCGCCAATCTGATCCTCCGCGCACTGGATATGGGCGGCGAGGTGACACTCGCTGACCCTGTGTCGTTAATACTGCTCACGACCCAACTTGGAATTGGCCTGTTTGAAAGCCACCAGCACATGGGCGAGCTCAAAGCCCGAGTCGAAGACCTGGGTAAGTTCTCTCTCTGTTCTTTCTGATGATAGAACGGCGACTTCTGAAGCATGATTTCGTGATCACCGCAACTTTGGTATTTGTTCTGAGGCTCTCACACAACGCCTCCCTTAATATCTCCCGCATGCTTGGGTAGATTGCTGCTGACAAAGTTTACTTGTCACAGTTGAAATCCCACGAGATCTTCAGAGAGACAAACCAGGCATGTTGTCCCTTTTCTTCCTGGCCCACAAACCAGCGCATATGATGAGAGACAGATCATTGCTTCAGCCGGAACGGGCAATGAGCATCGACTTTGCAATACCTGGTCTGAGCGCAATCGTATGCTGGCCCAGTGCAATGCCGCGTCCACTTCTCTCCTCGATTCCAGTCGACTAACGAGAAATCTGATACCAGGGGCCGCTTCCACGTCTCCAGCGTTGAGCTCCTGATCCTGGGCGTGGTAACGATCCCATGACAAGATGCTAACTTGCTTCTGCTCCAGGACCTTCCCCATCCAGATGATGCTGGGTTACTCATCCTCCTCTCCACAATCGAGTTTCTGACCCCTGGCCTTAGACACAAGTAAGTACCATTTTGCCAGACACTATACCTTACAGTTGCTCAGGCATGATGACCGAAAATCTGAACCAGCCGATCTGAAGACCGATGAGAACTTACTCCTTCTGAGGCCCAGAGCACAAACCTGCACCATCCGCAACACCTGCTTCCGGCCCATTTGACTGACTTTACTATCTGTCACAGAGCACACATTGGGAATAGAACCCGGCGAACGGGGTGTGTTGCCACCGATCCTGGCCCCAAGCGGCCTCAGATTGCTCACCCACGCCATACCAGTACGGATTCCCATGCTCACTGCCTCGGAACACATCATCCTTCCAAACTGAGCCGATCAGTCAATTGGCGACTCCAGGCAAGTCTTGCCTTATCATATTCAGGGCCTCATCCGTCAACGCATGATGACATTGCAACACTGTATTCTGGATCTGATCAAACTCTGATGACCACAAGGCCTCTCGTTCGTCTGAGATACATGCCTCCCAAGGCCATGTTCAACGTTTATTTTTCTGGAGATTGAGCGATTTCTGACAATCTTCGAATGAAGGTCCGGACTCCTTCCACCACCAAGGGTTCCCCTGACTAAGGTTCCCCTGACTAAGGTACCTTGAATATCATTATCCGCTTCAATTGTCGTTCCAGGCAAGTTCCTCGTCTCTTTCTTCACATCACTGAACATTGAGTTTTCCTTGTTATTGACATGATGACCAACTGTTTGGTGCTTCTGACGGTTTCGATGAAGAATATTAAGGTGCTCTGAACAGCCATTACTACCGCGACCTTTAGTTCTCCTTCGCTCATGTCATCGGTCTTTACTAACTCATCGCTCAGTAGGTCCAATCTTCAGCCATGTCTTCCAGGACGATTCTCAAGCTTCTACTCCTCTTACAGAATTCACCGCTGCGCTCCATTGAGTAATATTTCAATTTGCGGCTCCAGCCTTCACTCCAGGCAGGCGGGTTCCCCGTTTTTATGTCTGAAGGACAATGTCCACCCCTGTTGGCGTGACAACAAGGCGTAATCGTTCTTCTGAAAAGACAATGTGACGAGCTTCATCGTTTTGGTCTGAGCTGCCACAACCCCTACATCGCTCAACCCCCTGTCTCCGGTTCATCAGCGTGCTGACAGGCCTTCTTTAAGCGATCTAATCTGTTCAGAGTAAAAGTCCTGGTTCCCCGGCACACCCAGTGAAGGGCATGCGGTTCTCCAGAAGGAAAGACCCAGCCGAGCCAGTGCACGCGGTGAAGGCTGACCGGCCGGCTAGGCCGTCTGGCACAGATCTTGAACCTCGGCTGCTCTATCTCTCCAGCTGACGAAAGTGCATCAGATGTAAGTATACCTCCAGCTCCATTATTTTTTGTGTTACTGACATGCCCAGCGTCTCGACCAGGCTCGCCCCTATATTATGTTGCTCTCAACAGCAGGACTTGGGCGCTACTGTAAACGTGAGTCTGCTGTCCTCACAACCCGTTTCTCTCCAGAGGGTGATGGATCTCCGAGTTCCTTGTTCCGAACGTCGATCAATGAGGACAAAAGTAGTGGGTCTGAACCACGGAGATGATCAACTCCCTTTCGACAGTCTCGTTTACCCGAATATGCCTGCTGGCCGAGTGTCTCGCCAGGATCGAGGACTGCCCAGGTACCACGACGAAGGCAACATTATCAGTACTGCACGGCCATAGCTGGCAACAACACACCGGCCGCCAATTGAGTTTTCCATCCGGATAATTGATTGGATTTTTGCCTTCGGCTCATCCTTTCTGAGCACAGAGCACATCTCTGACACCGTTTAGGCAAGTCCACGACGAACCCGACCCCCAACCGGCGATGATGACACAACTTCTATCATGATCTTCTTGCGCTGAGTCCAAGTGATGCCATCAAATGCAAGCCTCCATCTAGACGCTAAAACACCCGTCCTCTTCCAGTCAAAAATTTCTTGTTACGATGTTTGCTAACGTCGATGGTGGCTGTTGAACCATGGGTTCACACACTTCAAACTCAACCACTCCTGATGCTACCGCTAAGTCCTCTATACTCAAGCAGGCCCTGATGTCCATCCTAAGTCGAGTCCCCTCGAGTTCTACAAGGCACATTCGGCTTCGCAATGTTGGATTGCTAAAATATTTTTGTTGCTCAAAGATCTCAGGCTTCGCCCCTGACGAGATTTCACGTGTCTCAGCGGAGCCACTCCATACTCACTCTTCAAAGGCCGCTCGCCTGGAAACTGCTGACATTGTTTGGGCCGCAGAACTCGACGCAGAAACCAGACGGCTGTGTTGTGCCAAGCGAGACGAATCCTTGAAGCTCGCCATGCCTATGGTACCCGTATTGCTGCCTCGAGTTGGAGAAGAGTCACGGGAATGTCCAAGAACAGGCAAGTCCAGCAGGCAAGTTCCATTTCCAGTACCCCGACCAGAGCGATGATGATACGAACACTTCTTTAGCCTTGTGTTGAGGCTCAACAATGAGAACGTTTCCTGTACTGAGCCGCTTGAGCCCCACCTGCCGACCCATCTTCTCTTCCACCGGACGGTTTGCTGACCGAGTCTTGCCGCAGGAACGCCAGGGTACGTGTTTGTCCCGAGTCACGAAGAAGCAAACAGAGTCGATCCGGTCATACTTCCAAGACCCGTACGCAGCGCACGCTCCTTAAAAGAAACTGGCAGAGACACTGCGAAGACCAGGTAAGTTTCCCTCACAACCTGAACCCAAAAATTAGACTCTTATGATGACCAAACATCCAATCACTCCATTTGAGCTCTCGGGGCCGTGATGATACAAGTAAGCTCAGACCTGCCACGTATCAAGGGCGAGGATGATCCTTAATTTGTAATCTGTCATCTGAACTGCGTTTGATGAACACATCCTCTGCGATCTGAGCCCCTTACACGCACCGGCGGCCCACCCCTCTTTCCCCCGAGCTTGTAAATACCTGTTAACAGTTGTTCATCATGGGTCCGGGGTCTCGAGCGTTGCGGTCACCGGAGGTGAGTCCAGCGGCTTGGTCATGAGCGGCAGACGAGATGGTCATCGTACCTAACCCCTTTGAGCGCAATGTCTTGTTCAACCCTTCGTTGAGGTGATACACCCCCGTCTGTCAGAGGCACTCGACTGGTTCGTTCACAACGCAAGTGTCTATCTCCCGCCGCCTCTTCAGCGTCGATCTAAGAAATCCAAATGAAGACATCATGCCCTTTGAGCTCAGCTTGTTCCCCTTTTTTGGTGTCCACCTTTACCACTTGACATCTTGGACGCTGGCTAATTTCCCCTTTACGACATTCTAATTCCGGCTTCAGTTGTAAAGGGCAAGGCGTGAACAGGCGATGTCGTCCCAATGACCACATACTTCGGCACCGATACGCCATCAAGGGCCAGATTTCGTTTGAGGCACAGACTCGAACCAGCAGTTCCAGCAGTTCCGGCATTCTGTAGTCTTAGCTTGGGCTTCCCTCGTGCCCTGCGTGACACAGCCTGGATTACGCACGAGTCGTTGGGGTCGTATTGACAGGCAAGTCACAACTAGCGAGTCCCAGGCATTACTCCCTTGGTCATGATGAGTACTTGGCTACGGATTCTGTCATCCGACCCTTTGGATGTAGAGCTTCTCTCTCTTTCGGACTGCCATATGCACCTTGCCGCATTTACTATCCCTTCCTAGGGCAGCACCAGCTAACGAATCGTTCATGTTCTTCAGATTTATCCTCGAGCGACACAGCCTCCCTCTGGTCCGCATCAACAACACAGACGTTTGCCTCTTGTGTGCTGACACGTCTGCCAAGGACACACGAGTTGCCACGGAGTAAATTACAATGCTAGAAGCCGGGCCTTTTGGAATCCTTGCGTGCCTAGTAAGTGAGCCGCGCGATCCATACACCAGGAACTGGACGGCTTGCACCTGCAAAGATGAAGATTATCTCAGGAGAGGGCGGAGCAATTTGTTGCACAATGAATCTATTACCGGATCGGTCTGAGCAGATACAAGATTAGCTGTTAACACCAAACGATCGTCAACCCGAGAACGGATATGCTGACAATTGATTCCTACGGCACATGTAGATTTAGGTCTAGGATCCGAAACTTCTGTCCTCGCCAATTCCCCCCTACACCGGGCGAGGCCCGCTCATGCCATCGCGCCAATCGTTGGGTACGAGAGGCAAGTGACCTCCCCGCTAACCCCCCGTGAAGCATCCGTGATGCAGAAGAAAAGCTTTCTCAGAACTATCCACATGACGAGATACCTTGTCAGTGATCTGACCTGGCCTAACTCTCCTCTGTCCTATACACATACGGCGTCATTAAGTGAAGGGCTAACAAGATCTTTCCAAGCAAGGGAACGCTGCAGGTGTTTCGCTAAGGTATCTCCTGCTCACAAGCTATTCGACGACGGCATAGCCTTAAATTGTTAGTACAGGAGCTCGGGCCTCTGTGAGACAAGAACGATACCGATAAAGGACGATGGGTTTCCATTCCAGTCAAGTTACAACTTTGGCGGCGAGGCTCGTTGGATGCTGACTCCAAATTGAGCGTGCCATTCCCCAATTTGAGACGACCATTAGATTCGCGTTATGCAGATGGTGACCCCTGCAGATCGCCAAGGAGCGTGAATGCGGCATACCCGCCTCGGCGCCAAGACCTAAAGAAGCGGGAACACGAGGAACAATGATGCAAAAGGGAGAGAGTCGTGCAACTGTACTGCGCAGTAATCAGCACTGGCAACCCCTCATTGAAGGGAGCTCGTTGGGTTTCTTTGTGGAACGAGTGTCCTGACGGCGGATCCATTGTTTGGACTGCCATCCGAAGATCCGATGCTCTGCATTTCATCATCTCCTCAACTTCATCCACGCTCGATGTTGTTGGCCGCCGGGAGCATGGTGGAGCGCGTCAGGGGGCTGTGCAGGCCAAGTCGCCAGATCATCGCCGAGACTGCTGTGGCACCTGGGCAAAGTCTTGTTTGAAAGAACCAAGCATTTTCCAAGACTTCCAAGCCGGCCGCTGGCGATCTCTGGCATCATACCCACCAGCGCGGGGTTGTGACCACGTCATGTCACTCCGTAACTCATTCACAGTTGGGCAGGCGGGAGGAGGTGATTGAATGAGAGTGTCTGTGCCGGAAATGGCGGTCATCCCAGCCAAATCTCGCCTCGGCGTGGAGACCCTGGTCACATGGGAGTCGTGAAATGGCTGTCGGGCGCTTCACGGGATATTGTGTAGCGGCATCGGAAACCGTGCCCAGGACTGGCGGCGAGAATCAGGGATTGACAGTCGTAGTGTTTGATGGGCATGCAAAGTTGGAAACAGAGTTGCTGCTGTGCTTTCTGTCGTGGTCAAGTTCTTCCCGGCTTTCTGTGCGCTGCTGAGACCTGCAAAAGTGTTGCACAAGTGCGACGCTCGATTCCGGACAGAAACGAGATGAAGAGGGAACGTTGCCCTTGCTAGCGCTCTACTGCGCAGTGCAGCGTGGCGGCTGCAAGCTGTAGGTACCTGCATATCCATCCAAAGACCGCGTCAGCCCCCTGCGCTTCCGACCAGTGGCCTTCCAGCAGGAGGAAATCGACGATGAGAAACCTTGCAAGCCGTTCCACAATCAGTTTCGCCCTGGATCCAGCCTCAGGGACCGTTCGGTGTGGGTGGGGGCGGGCGACCGTGCCTGCTTTTTAGCGTTTCCGCGCTCCTGGTTCACACCTCCTGTTTCTCTCCCTCTTTCGAAAATCTGACGCTCTTCGAGTCCCTTTCGTTATTATTCGCGGAGGAGGTTGCCATTCTTGCCTTTCGCTACATATCTTTCGACTTCTGACACTCGTTGACAGACCTTGACTCTTTTTTGTTGCCTGCCTCTTATTTGCACTCTCCTTAGGCCGCATCGGAACCAGAAACCAAATACATCGAACGGAGCATCGAGTCTACCACGTACCATACCCTGCTTAAAACTGTCATTCCAGGCCAGCAGGTCTATCGCTACAAGATGCGCGCCTCAACCGCATCTTTGATCTCTGCCTCGCTCCTTTTGGGGCAGGCATCAGCCGCTCTTCCGCCCATCATCATGAAGGTCGGAGCGGCTGCCCGAGGCCTGCCAAGTAGCGCGCGCTGACTTTTTACTAGGGCAGTAAGTTCTTCTACGAGAACGGCACGCAATTCTTCATGAAGGGTATTGCGTACCAGCAGGACAGTGCCGCCAGGGGTGCCACCACGAACAGCACCAAGTACGCAGACCCGCTTGCGAATGTCGAGGCTTGCAAACGCGATATTCCCCTTATGCAGGCTCTCAAGACCAACACCATCCGGACGTATGCGATTGACCCGACGGCAAACCACGATGAGTGCATGGCGCTGCTTGATGCCGCCGGCATCTACGTCATTAGTGACCTGAGCGAGCCCGCGCTGTCCATCAACCGCGACGACCCCAAGTGGGACGTCGACCTGTACAAGCGCTACACGGGCGTGGTCGACAACCTCTCCAAGTACAGCAATGTCATCGGCTTCTTCGCCGGCAACGAGGTGACCAACAACAACACCAACACGCCTGCCTCAGCCTACGTCAAGGCTGCCGTGCGCGACACCAAGGCCTACATTAAGAACAACGTGAAGCGCTGGATGGGCGTTGGGTACGCTGCCAACGACGACGCCGACATCCGCGTTCAGATTGCCCACTACTTCAACTGCGGCGATGAGGAAGACGCCATTGACTACTGGGGCTACAACATCTACTCGTGGTGCGGTGAAAGCTCCATGTCCAAGTCGGGCTACGACACCCAAGTCGAGTTCTTCCGCAACTACTCAGTCCCCGTCTTCTTCGCCGAGTACGGCTGCAACCTGCCCAACGGCGCCGACGGACGCATCTGGCAGGAGACGGAGGCCCTTTACTCGAAGGAGATGACCGACGTTATCTCGGGCGGCATCGTCTACATGTATTTCCAGGAGACCAACGACTACGGCCTGGTCAGCGTATCAGGCGACTCAGCCTCCACCATGGCCAACTACGACGCTCTCAAGACCGTCATGTCGTCCGTCGCACCCTCCGCCACATCGATGGACGCCTACACGCCCACCAACTCGCCCGCCGCCTGCCCGGACCTGAGCAAGTCCTGGCAGGTCAAGGGCGAATCGCTGCCTCCGACCCCAAACTCCAGCCTCTGCGAGTGCATGTTCGCCTCCCTCTCGTGCGTCCCCGCCTCGAGCACCTCACCCAAGGACTACGGTGACATCTTCAACTACGTGTGCTCCGAGACCCCCGACGCCTGCGCCGGCATCAGCGGCAACACCACCTCGGGCGTCTACGGCGCCTTCTCCATGTGTAACGCGACCCAGCAGCTCGGCTACGTGCTCGACCAGTACTACAAGTCGCAGAACAACGCCGCCGGGGCATGCGATTTTGAAGGCAAGGCGACCATCCAGCAAGGCGCGGCGGACAGCACGTGCAGCGCGGCGCTGAGCAGTGCGAGCGCCGGGGCTACGTCGACGAGCGGGGCGGATTCTCAGACCAGCTCCAATGCGGCCGTTGCGCGCGGGCCGGTCAAGGCCTTGTTTGGGCTGGCCGATGCGGCGGTTGGCTTGTATGTGCTCATGGCCATGGGCGTGGGCGCGGGTATGGTGCTTTTGTAAGCGACGTGAGTAAGCGGTGTTGGTGCATGGATAGGCGGAGGCGGAGGCTGGGTGGGTTTTCCGTGTGGTTAAACTGGCTTTATTGGCACTATCTGTTTGGGTTAGTTATATTACATTGTACTTAGAGTAATTCGAGGTCGTAGGATATTCCCAGGTCGTTGAGTTATATCATGTGGACTTTCTGGCGTCTGGTGTCCTCCGCGAAAAGTAACCTCTCGCTATATCTTCCCGCTATTGTCCAGCCATGCAAGGACGTGTTTAGGCACAGCTTCATGCATGGCGGCTGCTTACCGAAATGGCTGTCGGCGTAGTCGCCGCAACGGCTTCCTTCACATTCTGTGTCCAGGCTGTTGAAGGGGCATAAGGGGGACAAGGCGTGGTTGGGTAGGACGCTATTTTGTGCTGCGTCACGGGCATGACTTAAGTTAGAGTGTTGATATCAACTCCTTTTGCCACACCTGTTGCTGTGTCCTACCGGTAGTGACTCTGCAGGAGCCTCTGACTGTGGCAGTGGATTGTACCACAAGTCCGGCAGCAATATCCCTTGTCCTGGGTACCATTGTATCGATGGCGAAACTTGGGCTTTCCAGGACATGCCGCTGGCGTGGAGATCTGCGGACGGCATCAGACCCAAAAGGGATGTCGGCTAGACATGTTGTTGTGATGACCCCGCTTGCCCTGTCTCCTTCCTCCCTCACGCCCGCAGCTTGATTGGCCCGGCCGACCTTGCCGACCGCCGTCTGGTTGACCTCCTCTTGAGTCGTGTGCATCGCTCACTCAACATCCATCTCCATCTCAGCCTCCCCGCCCTCCTTCTTCTTATCCTGCTTCTTCCCTTTCTCCGCCGGCGCATCTGCACAGCACAGCAACGTCAGCAACGTGGTCTTCCCATCTTAACAAGTTCGCAAAGAGCTTCCCCAAAATATGCGCTGGCAAAACTTACCCTTCATCTCAACCTCCCCTTCGGCTTCCATCTTCCTCCTCAGCGCGTGCCTCAGCTGTTTCTCCAGCTTTCTCTGCTTCTTTTTGCTGACTGCCGCGCGAGGTCCGCTGGTCGGGAGCAGGCCGGGTTTCGCGCCGCGACGGGCGTCGGCTTTTGCTATGGCGCCGCCTTGTCGCGCCAGTTGGCCCAGGGCGGCGGCCTTTTGCCTCGTTTTGCGCTGCTTGGCTGCGCGGGCGGCGAGGCGGTTTCTGGATGGGGCGTTGGGGTTCTTTACCGAGGGCATTGTTAGGACCCTTTTCTTGATTGATCGGCTTCAGTAAGCGGATGGTGAAATTTGTGGTTCAAGGCCGCGGATTAAAGCAGTCCGATTCTCTGGTACGGATATTGTTGGGTTTTCTCCTTGGCTGGTGAAGTTGCGTTGTCTCGGTGGTGTCCGGTGGTAAGTTCTAGTGGGGCCGGCGATAAGAGGTTAGGGAGGGTGGAACTGTGGATGACGGGAGTTTTACCTAAGCGAGGAAGTGGGCCTGCTGTGAACACCCGACGCCGCAGCATGCCGTGGGCCGAGCTGCAGCTCACACTTCATCATTCACATGGCACAGTCAACTCCCAATGTTGGTCCTGACTTGAGTAACCACCTCGCCCCTGGTTCTCAGTCCGAGATTTCAAGGGGCAAAAGTTGGCGGCATCTTGAAGTCTCCATCGCTCTGTCAGCACTTTATCCGATTGCCGACGATGTCTCTGCAGATCGTGCCTTGGCTACAAGGGCCTCAGAGCCAACACAAAGATCATCAAAACACCGATCGCGGCGGGATGAACAATCGAGACCGCCATGCGATGGACCTCATCAAGGCCACCAAACCGTTCATTTGACATCGAAGGTTGATGTTTGCACGCTAGCGTCATTCTAGCCCCAGATGATCCAGAGATACCCCAGACTACTTCCAGACAAACCCCATACCGTCCCGGACTAGGACCAGATACCCCGCCAGATCTTGGGGTCGACCGAGGTTCGATTTGCCCGGACCCCTCTCGATGACGTCCCACCGCGATTCAAATATGCCTTTGCTGGAGAGTCAACGAGGACGCGCCCCCTAACCCGACCCATTGACGCTGGAATAAGCGGCCATGCGATCGTATCCTCTCTCCGTCCTTGGGGCCGTCCTCGCCTATCTGCTTTACGCTGTAGGGCCCTCTCTCCATCGCAGATTGACCGTGCTCGGGGCCCTCCGCAGATACCCTGGCGCCGCGACCACCAACGGTGCGGAGGTGATTGCCATCCCAGACACAGTGCATTGCGAGGACATTCATTACCATGCCCCCAGCGGCTCCCTCTTTACGGCCTGTGAGGACAACGCCGAAACGAGGTTCAAGTGGTTCCCTCCGCTGGCCAATTTTGACGATCCCGAGCTGGCCGGTAAAAGCCGAGGCTCCATCCATGTGGTCGACCCAAATGTGTGTGTGCCCAAGAAAGCGCTCTGTGCAGTTTGCTAACCCATGGCCAGACTATGCAGTCACGGAGGCTCAAGTTTGAGAACTTTGACGGCCCCTTCGTTACTCACGGCATCGATGTGGTTCCCGACAAGGACAGCGCTGACGGAGAAGCCGTCTACGTCTTCGCCGTTAACCACATTCCCGAGACACAACCGTCCGGGGCAAAGGGACCGCATGCCCGCTCGCAGCTCGAGGTCTTCCACCACGTCCTCGGATCCTCCTCCGTCAAGCATCTTCGATCTGTCTGGCATCCGCTCATCAAGGCGCCAAACGACGTCTTCGCCGAGAGCCCGACCTCGATCTACGTGACAAACGACCACCGCCACCGCTACCATGGGTTGATGCGCACCTTCGAGGATCTCTGCTCCGGTGCCAAGTGGACCGAAGTGGTGCATGTCCAACTAGCCTCGTTGGCGGCATCGGATCCCTCTGCAGCCGTAACTGCCCGTGTTGCCTTGTCCGGTATGCACAACGCTAACGGTCTCGGTCATGGCCGCTCCGAGCGGGAGATTCTCATCTCGAGCTGCACTAGCGGGGTGCTCCACATTGGTCAAATCCCGGCCAACTTCAGCGGCAACATCACGATAAGGGAGTCTGTCGAGATTGACCACATCGCCGACAATCCCAGCTACTTTGCCGATCCCTACGCCAAGCCGGGTGACGACCGAAGCGGTTTTCTGGAAGCCGGTCTGGCCCGCGCTGTCGATCTCAGCAGTACTCATCGAGATCCGGCCGCCAAGGACCCTGTATTGGTCACATACGTCAGGCCGATTGCCGGCCGTTGGGAGAAGCGGATTCTCTTTGAGGACGACGGGACCAGGCTCAGAAGTGCCAGTGCAGCCGTGTTGGTGGCCCTCAAGCCGACTGCAAACTCGGAAAGTGTTGCTGCCGACACGAGAAAGGCATGGCTCTTTGCGACAGGTTTTCTATCAAAGGGCATCGTTGCCATCAAAGTTGATCTTTGATAACGCAAAGAGAACACTGGAACACGTTCCATGTTAACGTCCCAGTAAGGTACCTACCATATTTTTCAAGGTTGGCAGCCTGTCTTTGAGGCCGGTTACCGCGCTACAAGTCTTCAAGGATGTCCAGAAACAGATTCGGACATTGCAGCTCTGTAGGGTTGGAACCTTTCTGGTGATGTGTGGACGTCGACGAGTGGACTCCGCAGACAACCTAGGAAAGTGCTCTTCAGTTACACAGGTCTCACTGAGTCTAGCACCAAGATATTCTCAGCTTTAGTCAACATTGTGGTGTCACTGTGAGACGTACCTATTCACACAATACTTAAGGTAACTTTGCGTTGCGTCTGAAAGGCTTTGGCGGTAACCACAAGGAGCAGCCCCAAGGCAGGTTTCAACCCGAGACAAATTACAAGTAATGGGTGCAGACCTAAGTGAAGGCGAGCTTGTAAAGTTAGAAGTGCATGTTTGACATGTTGTGGCCGACGGCGGAGAGCCATATTTCGAAATCTCATGCCACCTGCGACCGATCCAAAACTTCAAGCGCGTATTGGATCAAGATTGGGAGTGCCGCACTTCCCAAATCCAAATGCAGTAAGAGATGGGTAACTAATTGCGAACGTAAACATATGAGCGCATCGGCTTATCTTGCCATGCTGCCAGCTGTTGCGCATTCTTTTCTTATCTACGGTACTGATGAAAGACTCAAGCAGAATCAGAGGGTATTGGACTCTGTCGAAGTGACAGATGAAGAGCTGACAGCTACCAGGTACTAAGATTGCATCAATAATACATAAGCTACAAGATGTGAAGATGTCAGACCGCAACTACTACTCAGAAGGGGGTGGCCAAATGGCCAAGTCCAGCTTGCCGAACAACTGTTTGAGTGGCGACGGAAGAAGAACGAAGATGTTCACACCGACCACCCCTCCCTATGCCATCTGTTTCCCTTTTCCTGTGGAATTTCTCTCTTGACTGTTTCGTTTCCTTACAAGCTGTTCGAAAATTCCTAGCCCTTTCCATCGTCGCACATATCCCTCTCCTCTTCTCCTTGCTAATATTGATGATACTGATTGTCTTGGTGGTTTGGGCCGACAGTGTCGCCCAGCCCGTTGACATCGTCATCGGCAAGCCTAGTCGGATACGGCGAAGGGGCAGCTTGGCCTGGAGCGGAGCCGACCAGACCGAAGCAATCGTTGAAACCGTCCGTGAGATTTCCGCTTATCCTTCCACCATGACCCCAATGCATGTTCCCTAGATGAGCTCTCCAGGGCAAGAGAGCAGGCTCTTCCTCATGATTCCCCTTCTGTCTTGCTTTTTTGTTCTTTCTCTTTTATTCTTCGAGTTCTTTCCGTTTTCGGTGGGTGTGTGTCCGGACCTTTGAAGAAGGCAAGTGTCAGTGGCATCGCCATTAGCTGGGCTGGGAACGATATCTACTTGGAAGGAGAAGGTGACGAGCCGAGAGACACGACCATCGATGCCGCCATATCGTCGCTGCTGCCAGGGGCCGAGAGACTTCCATGTCTGGTCACCGGTGGTCTAGGGCTGTAGGGTGCGGCTTTGTTGTTGACCCCATTGGCGTCGACGTCCTGATTCCAGCGTCACCTAACCTCCTTATGATGTGTTGCTGGTGCGATTCAAGAGCGATGGGTGTTTTCGAAGTTCCAACTTGTGTGATTCGCTCTCAATGGCCTCGTTGATATGTAGCCGTACAAACGCAGTGTCTAGGAGAGAAGATGTCAGGCGACTCTAAATAGACCGTCCACAACTCGAAGGCGTCTCGTAGACGTATAGGCTGGCGGGAAACTCCCTGAGTTGTAGGTATCCTAGGTAGTCTCGGTACAACTGTCCGGGATGCCACTGCTGCAAGGCTCTCCACTGTCTAGTTTCTCCATAAGCCTCATGTCATCTTGCAGTGTCCCAGGCCAGATGTCCTCTTCATAATCCGCTACATTCCTAGGTGTGAGGCCGCAGGTATGTTTGACAACCCAAGCCATCCCAATGCCTTTATGGCATATATTCTTGATACAGATTCTCAAAGAATCGGCATCTTGGGTTTTCCATCCGTGAGGTTGCTAGCTGGCCAAGACCATCCATAACAATCGCGAGAAACGTGTGCTTCTTGCAAAGGTAAAGCTTGCGGAGCCAGGAACGTTGGTGTACGATCCATTTGTTCTTCCGGCGCGTATCCGAATTGTCCCAGTCGAGATCCGCTGGACTCTCTACACGCCACCTTTTTCTTGACTCTGATTTTACGGCTGAAAAGATGCTCCTTGTGGGCACTACCTGCCGTTGCTCTTTCGAGGTCAATGAAGAGTCTACGGCCAAGACTAATGGTCGAATAGCTGCGGCTGATCCTGGAACATTGGCATCTTCGCGACTTTGCGGTGATCGACAATACAACGGAGAGCAAGATGCCAACTCATGCCACTTCCAGATATTTGCTCATTATCCTAATAGCTCAGCAAGTCTACTTACAAATCCCAGAAGCATAGCATGAGCCACAAGTCACCGCGCTCCGAACACAACGGGGCTTTCGAAAAGCCTTTATAGTACTTGTTAGCTCCAGATTATATCTAAATACTTCGGATAGAGAGAAATACCGATTGTGCTTGCTTCCCGGATAGAGTCATCGAGAGCCTCTCGAGCTTTGTTGTAGGTTCCTGGCTAACTGCAAATATAAAGCTGCGAGGGACATTTGCTGAACCAGCATCTGTCCAGGCAGAATGTGATTGGTGAGTTTGTCGGCAGCCAAGTGTATCTGCTAGCAATGTCCAATAGTCGTGCTGGATGTAAGGTGAATGCGCCGGAGAAAGCCGTAACTTGAAAGTGAAGGGCACGAGTAGTGACACAGAGGAACAAGATTGTAAGTTCCAATGACACTTCATACCACGCAGCAGTCGACCAGCATGTGAATGAGGCCAGAACTCGGAGAGATTGAGAAGAAAGGATTAATGGCTCGCATGGTTCATCCATTGTTGGAAGAGAATGGCCACGCAAGAAGTTGATACTGTCGGGAGATAACAAGGAGAAAAGATTGAGGAAAGTTACTCACAAAGGAATGGCATATTAGGCATCAAACGTATAGCAGCTGCAAGGCCCCCGGAAAGTCGGCGTGAAATGAAGTTAGACACTTTAGAAGAAAGCGCCAATAACTTGTTATAGTAACGTACATTATCAGTGAGTGAGCTATATCATTGAGTGGGCTACTCTCTACTACTCTATAAACGCCATCCTTAATCGCAAAATAACAATACTAACTAGCAACTAACTGTAAGGCAGCTTGTCGCCCCGTCATGAAGACGACGCCCGTATTACGGCCATTCTCATTTCCGCTCCCCGCCAAAGAAATCCGCATCCAAGATGACATCGTCCATACAACACAACATAGGCCGAAGGAGCCCGACTCAGGTCCACCTGAACTGAGCTTGAACTACTATACGACCTCCAGGTCTGAGTGTTGAGGTGGGAGTCTGAATCTCACCCTTGTCAGTCACGGTTAGTCCCTGTAACGTTGCGACTTATCCAAGGTAATGGAAGATAGGTATTTCGCCGTCAGCATTCGCTCAAAGGAAAAGACGTATCTTGCTAATAAACGCTTTGCTGATCAAAGCAATGCTAGTGCGGTGGATGGGCTGGCAGTCAGCCGCTGCGCCTTGGCATGGATTTGGTTTGGTTGGCAGATGACAAGATTCGGACCGCGGCAAGATCAATTTCTCCCGTTGGCAGCATGGCGTGGTCAAAGAGACACCAATAAGTACCACTGCAGGAGGCTACCATACAACGGCGGTTACATCGAGTGGCTGCAGTACCCGTATTGCACCTAACGGAGGTAACCCCCAGTTTGCAGTAAGAATCACCGGCGCGGAAAAACAAGTGTGTCAAAGTGATGCCCTCGAATTTCTTCACGAACGTGGGCCAGGATATTAAGCATGAGAGATGAAAACGTCGCCTCCGAGTCGCAGACTAGTCTACAGTCTCAAGGCATGTCGTCGGTTCTCATTTCGAGGGCGAAGGATCAGTCGCACCAAGTTGCCATTTTCAGCTGGAGTTGCCGTTCTCAGTTGGAGCTGGCACAAGGTATCTGCAAAACAGGATCTCCTGGGCACATGACCTTGACCAAGCCACTTGATCATGGCTGTTATTCGACAGTGCCCTGCAGGAATGATCCACAACAGCTGCAAGACAATTTCATTCGCGTCAAGAATGTCTCAGCCAACGCCAGGAAAGGATTGAAAATCTGGGATCTCCTGATCATGCTTAAGCCCGGCAGGCTGTCAAGAAATATTAAAGCAAGTGAGTGCCAATCAATTCTGCACAATAAACGAGATTTGTGGCTGGGGAGCTGCAGGGGTCTAAGGCGTAATACGCGTGGTAGCTTCGCGGAAGCTCCCAGGCAAACCGCGCCGCGGCGTTGGTTCTAGGTACGGTATTTGCCTGGTATTCTTTTATGCAGTGGGACACGTCAACCGACCATATCTCCGTGTCCGTACCTGAATCCACGTCCGTATCCGGTTACGTGATCCGATTCTGACCCTGGGTAAAAACAAAGGCCTGTGCCATGTGCCATGTGGTTGGTTTCTGGAGGCATATTTCAAAATCCAGATTCGGAACGCAACAAACGGTGAGGGCCCCAAGTGAATTCGCGCAACTTTCGCTCCTCTTTCGCTCCCGGTCCTCACCCGCGACCATAATTTGCCGACACGAAGTCTCTCGACACCATCTGAGACCGGGAAAAGCGTGTAACCCCTCAAGCCCTCCATGATGTGTCCGATGAGCGACACGGGATTGTATGTTGCTTGGAAGCGGAAGCAAAGGGAACCAACCCAGGCCCTCCAGTCCTGCAGGGAGTTCAGCTCATGAGAACTGGCCGAACCTCATGAGACCAGACGGAAAGTTTGGAAGTGATTCGTCCATCCTTCTCCGTTCGCCCAAGGCGTCCCTGCTCGGCTTTGTATGGTTTGCGGCTCTGCCTAACCCCGATGATCTCAGTCATGGAGGGGCAAGTTGGAGGAGTTTGGCGAAGCAAGCCGAAGGGATGCGAGGAAAGCTTCCAGACCGACATGAAGCGTTCGCGCTCGGGACATACTACACTCCACAGGCAGACAAGGCTGCATAAACAGGCCCTCGGCTGCAGGGCGAGATCTCCGGCACTGGCTGTTGGCGTCCCGGGACCCTTCCGGAATTCTTCTGAGAGATTTTGTACTAATCCCAAGTTCCCAACACCCTGGCACGTTTCGGGCGCAAGATAACGGCTGCGCCGGTGTCGTTAGAAGCAGGGTAAAGCAACTGTGGGCAACTGGTTAAGCAGAAACGGCTGAGGGAAACGAGGGGGTTTGGCAGCTTACAGTGGTGGCTCAGTCTTGCTGCTTCCAACCGGAAGCCGCTGGTGCCTCCCTGCACGTGGCGGGTATGCGGCCAAAGAAGGGAAAGCGAAACGGCGAGGTTGACTGGATTGTGGCTCAGCTTGCTCAGGATTGATATCCCACCCGGCTCAGAGCCTCATGCACCTACCCCACTCCTTCATATGGCGTTTATTATAGCAAAAGCAGCCTCCGCTATGCATATGCACCGGCACCATGCCCGTCCCGAGTCAATTTGCATTGCCCCGAGCCCCCGGGTCCGGCACCGGTCCCCGATCCGGTTGGCTGATGAGAATTGTCGTCCCAGCGTCACTGCTTGGCACATCTTGGACCGCTGCCCCCCACGGCACCATGACGTGGAAGAAACACACCGTAACTCAAGGGCCGGAGGGAGTAGCCCTAAATGCACATGAAACTTTTATTGGGGATGGATTGAGTCAGGGAAGCAGGGGGGAAGGGTTGCACATCGACCTGTGGATCTCAACACCGCTTCCTGGACATGGACCCAGAACTTCGATCAGTCGCCCGGACCCGCGGCTTGGCTATGGGGTTTCTCCTGTCTGCCCTGCGTTTTCGGGACTGGTTTTCCACTTCGAGCCGCATGATGCTCACTTCGTCGACATATAAAGGCCTGGAGCAACCTGGCGATGGGTTGATTCGGTCTAACATCGACATCAACTTGCCTCCTCCAAGCAACAACTAACGGAGCGCCGACCCAATTACCCAAGGGGGCACTTTGCGCCGCTGCAGCAAGTCACTATGTGTAAGTCGTCTCATTGCTCATCGGACGTGGATCATTCATGATTCATCTGCGAAGTGTGCAATCTGGCTGATAGAACCCTGGGGCAAACGGTGTAGCTGCTGGCTACAAGACGGGCAACATGCCAGTCATTGACCTCTTACGGGGAATCAGTATCTGGGTGGAAACGCGTCACGGCTTTTCGGTCGGTCCCGTTTTGATCATTATCATTTCCCCCTCGACCTGTAAGTACACCAAAACAGCGTACTTTAAAACACCTATAAATTGTGAACAACCTCAAATATCTCCGTCATCCTGACTGGTCTCAGCCTGGGCAACGCTCACATGCGAGAGCCTCATGGCCCGACTCTTGGGGTACTCACCCCTGGGAGCACCGCTGCGTGCGTACTACCGGCTTGGTTACGGTTACGGTGACCAATGGTACTGGGTCGAAATGGACGGGTACCGTTTTGTTGACGGAGAGGAAATGGGAGATCTGAACTGGGGTTGACGAAGAATGAAAGGTGGTTAGCAGGTAGACGGAGACTTGGTGGCGTATCAGTTAGAGGAAGAAAACCCTGGTGGTGGCTCGTTTGTGTAACGTTAGGTCAGAGTTCTCCGATAAGACGACGAGTTCAGCTGTTCAGGTCCTCGGGTCGTGTTCTTCTGAGCCCAAATTTCCAACCAATATCAGTATGGCTGAGCGCAGTGAATCGTTATCAAGATGCCTTGGGCTGAAAGCTTTCCGCAAGCTGACATTGATATCCTGCTGTTAAGCCTGTGATTCGTATGCCCACCCTACCTTACGGTATGTAAACAGCTTCCGGTTTGGGAACAAGTATGCTGGGCCCGGTTATTGGCAGACCTCGCCTGTTGCGTAGACCCCGGTAATCTGTGGGATCAACCTTTCTTCAGAACTATCTCAGAGGGTCTTTCTCGAAGGCGAACTAACTACACTAACGGCAACACTACACGAGACAGGGCAACTTCAATGGACCGGTTTGTAGTGAGATGCTCAGTCGATATCAAGCGATTGCTTCTATCACAAAGTCTTCCAGACAAGTCTATGATGCAATGATATTAGATTGGGAAGTCGAGGATTGTGGCCAATGGATAAAGCAGTCTACAGTCAAGGACTGTAGGGGAGGTCTCCCAATAACCGGGCCCAAGTATGCTGGTTTTGTCGTAACTCCACCGTGCGCACGTGGAGAGCTTGACAGCCCGGGTCCACTCATGATGCCGACAAAGGCCCCATTGGATGGTTTCCAAGGTTTGCAATGAGGCGACGGCACAAACGTCGCCAGGTCGTCTGGTCGATTATTCGGCGAAAGTGTCGTCAAACGGCTTTTCCGCCAAGGATGTCGTCAAACGGCTTTTCCGCCAAGGATGTCGTCAAACGGCTTTTCCGCCAAGGATGTCGTCAAGTCTCTTCGAGATGATACGCAAGCACCACGACTGCTGTCAAATCGCTTCCCGCAAAGCCCGTTCCCAGGTCGCTGCTCCGGCGGGAGATGCACAACGCAGAGAACGGAGCCTTCCATCTTTCTCGAAGACTTTTTTGTGGCTTCCATATCGCAGATCTCGACTCGAATCCCAAATCTTCACGCCGCCAGCGCGGTAAGCCTTATCTCGGTACTCAGACCTCCATTTTCAAGGCGTAGTGCCAGCCTTCGGCTGGCGTTCTCATCCATACAAAGGTGCCATGGACGTGTTACCTTACTAGCTTCTATACATTACCGCCCCGCTAACCCTATTGAGATAGACCCATATTAACAGAGATCGCCCTGGAAGAGTCTGGACCCCATTTTTTGAGATTGGGGGTGAATAATCCGCGCATGCCCATATAAACTGACATGATCTACTTGAATCATTCCTCATTTTCTCAAAACCACAACATCGCATAATGAGAAGATTAATATATAATTCGGATACTTGTAAACAGGTGCATCTAATAGTACCGATTTGTTGATATTTGTATTACATTGCTTCGTCGTAGTAGCCGACGGAGAGAATAGGATGACCCCCGCACTCCGATCCTTTAGTGACACCCCTCCAACGCCCACCCACTTGCTCCGAACTACAAGACAATTCGCAGGGAGCTTACCCTCGTTGACACCGTCCTCCTTACTCATTTTTGGAGTGGTGCGGCTAGTAGATTGTAGCCTAGGAGCCTGGGGGTGCAAGAGCCTGTTCAGGCGTAGGTAGGCAGGGCAGGCATGCAGTCCAGCTAGTTCTTCAACTCCAGGTACTTATCTATGTAATAATGCCGGGGTCGTACCCTGGTCAGGGGTAATACACGGCTGTTATATAAGGTCTGGCGGATACCCAGGTAACTAGAGGAAGGGAAGAGAACTCAATGGACAGATTCTGGGCTGGTCCCGGGTACTCGAAAAGTTCACTGTTTTAACGGCTCCCATAAAGCGTGTCACCGTTGAATCGTGGCTGTTGGCTTTCCAACAGATGCTTGGGTCAATCCGGCCAAGTCCCGAAAAAAGGACTTAGACCGTGTATGGAAAATATTTGATTGGTTGGACTGAGCTTCAGTGGGTCCTGGTATTGCAGTATAGCCGCATACGCTGGTCTGAGCACTGAGACAAAAATAAGCTCAAGTTTCTCAACACTACGGATGTACTGCCATGTGCAATCCCACGCGTGCTTCCGACCAAGGTCGAGGGCCTGACGCCCACAGAGACGGCTGCTGGTACAAGCTGCCATTTTCCGTAGTCCGCTCTGCTCACAAGTGGATTGCTTACCTGAACCGGAAAATGCAAGCGGATCGTGGATGCAAGGAGCCTGCACGGGCCGAGCCAGCCTCTCCCGAAAAGAGACGGAAATGAACCCAGACGCGAAACCTTGGGACCGAAACGCACATCGTCATCTGAGTGACAGCCGAACCGGGGTCGATCCCCGTCTCTGCTCACGTCACTTCCATACCTTGTCATTTTCGCGGCTCCTTCCAGCCCGCCGTCACCTCGGAGAGATTGAGATTGAGACGTTTCGTTTGCCCTGTTTCAAGACTGAAGTGACTGGGTGGCTCATTTCATGTCTTCTGCGTCGGTCACTCCGAGTCCTGGCTCTAACCAATCAATTCATCCATCTCCTTCCCGCATCACGTTTAGATTCACGTCTGCCAGCCGGGCGGGTGCGTTACACGCGTCGGGAAATGCCTCGACGGCGGTTTTCTGCAGCTCGATTGTTACGAGTTCTTGACCCTTGATGGGAGGCTTGTTTCTGGAACGTTCCCTACTTGTGCTGCGCTGTGGCTCCGACCTGGGGCTTGGCTTGGCTTGCTCTGAGCAGGCTCCCGGTCAGTGATCGACCGACGGTCGGGGAATCGCCTTCAGTCATAGAATCTGCTGTCGCTTCTTCATGAATCCCCGCCCTGCTTCCTTTTCTTGCAGCCGCCGAAAGATTGCCGTGGGCAAGTCTCCTGGCCCTTGTCGCTCAAGCGGGCCTGACGTCGAAAGGCCCGTGGGGTCCTCCCGGGCTTTGTCGTTCGCACGCAGCCGATGGCCAGGAGGCGTGCAGGTAGAGCGGCATTGCTACCGGTCTACTGGTAGACGCGCAGCGTACCCTGGCGTCCAGGGATCTCTTGAAGTGTCAGTGCCATGGCCGGCCTTGTCACTGATGCTGTGAGACATCAGGCTAGCACGCTTAAGGTGAGCGCCCTCGTTTACCAAACTGTCAATCCTCTGCCGGATGACAATGAGAGGCGATGGTAACGTGGACTGCTCCGAGACAAATCCGGTACCGTTACCCGGTTTGCCAGCAACAGAAAATCGAGCTTCGCTGTCCGCACCCGCATCAAGTCCCTCGAGTCCCGGTCACATCCCCGCTGTGTCACCCCCTCCCAACTCGCAGGTCGTTCAGCTCGCTTCACGCCGCTCAATCTTCCAGCGGAATGGAGTCGGCCAAGGTTACCGGAGGATTAAACCCTAAGTCTTCCATACCCAATATATAAATAGAATAAAAAAAGAAAGCAACATAGTACCTTTTTTTCCTTTACTTTATAAAATCAATAGTGGGTACAACTTATTTCGATGTTTTATTTGAAAGCAGTTTTGAGTATAGATAGGTAACAAAGGACGAGGGGTGTGACACAATGGGAACCGCCGTACTTGTAGCTCACCGGTGCTTAGTCTGAAGATCCCGGCCCAGGTGGTTAGTGGACAAAAGATGACACAGATCATTGGCCTGTTGGATGGTTCGCCTGTACAGGTGTGAATTCCGTCTGGTCACGTTCGTTAAAATTCGAGTTTCAAGCCGCAATAGAGAGGTAAGAAGCCAACAAGTCTATGGTTAACAGACGAGGATTTGCCCTTGGGGCCGGTCGTTGTCCATCCACCACTATAAATGGGACATTGCCGTCAGAATCAGTTCTCTCCCAGCTTCAACTCCAAGCTGCTTCTCCATCATTATTTGATCGTCGCAACGAAGTATCACCAGCTGCTGCGAAAGAACTGGTCACTGCCGATCCTTCTTCGCGTGACCAAGCATGGGCAAGTTCAATGGTTCCGCTTTGGGCCGCGCTGAGTCCTACGGCTGACGCCAGAGCTAACGAGATCGTTTTGTTGTCGTGTTTACAGCTTCCGGAGGTGACGAGAGATTCGTTGATGACCTGCTTCAAGACATTGGCGCGTGGGTCGACTCGGTTTCGGCCGAGATATTTGGAATAAGCAGTTGGATTCACGCCGTGTTGCTATCAGGTAAGCTTGCGGGCGACGTTAATCCCATGAGGTACAACTTCACTTCATGTTCTAACTATTACCTACTTGGGTAGAATTGAAGGATGACAGCGCCAGCAGTCAATCTTCGATATACTCTGCACCCTGGACACCACTACGGGGCGCTTACCAGCTTGAGAACGGCTGGCCTGATCAGTGGTGTAAGATTGAGGCCGGGCTGGAGCGCCGTCACAGCGGAGGCATTGGAGACGGGTTCGAGGAGCCGGACTCGTGCTGGAGCTTGAAATACATGGATGTAGCGGGAGATGAGGACACGGGAGGCGGGGCAGTGTCCATGTCTTGCATGGAAGCAGTCCAAAGTTGAATGAAACTGGCGCTCGCTTGACTGCCGGGGGCTGGACCCGGGCTACTTAGCAGAGCAGGGAAGAGCGGGCCTGACAAGCCTTGCTGGACGTCGCCCAGGTCCCAGCTAATTACAGCACAGGTCGCAATACAGGATATGTCAGGTAACTAGCTAGATGGACAAGGTATAATTACAATCTTGCGGACCACAGTACTGCCAGTCTTCAGTGTGTCTGCCTTCCCGTCACGAGCACGTTATTTAAAGTACTGTTGGATTCGTAGACCTTTCTCCGTTTCTGCTACAAAGCACGCACCGTTCTGCAATACGATTCTTGGCGGTGGTGTCCGGTTAAGCTCTCGATAAACACAGACGATGCAAGATGAGGCGCAAGCGACTGTTGACTGGTACTGTGTACCGGGCCATCTGTACTGTGTACAAGCACATGAGTGTAAGCCTCGAGGCACTGCATTGCCCTGGTACCACGTTGCTACCGCTCTGTCGGATTCAGCATGACAGCATCAGCCCTGGTATATTTTCGATACACTTCCCGGCCACAACAAATCCCTTGCCACTCCCATTTGTGTGCCGTTAAGGCAGACGACACGTCATGCCAGGGCGTTTTTGCCCTTCGGGAGTGGATGCCGGATGCTTTGGTTGCGTCCGGGCCCCGTCGCGCGTCAAGGTCGAGGCCCTCGTCCTCAGATGCATGCTTCCGAGTGCGGCATGTGTCCCAGGTGAAAACCCAGACGTGGCATTTGCCGCCGAGTTATCGACTCACCGCCGGTGTGGCGGGCGAGCGATCGACACGGTAAACGCAGTTTGGAGGCTGAACCTTTGCGGTTCACCCCGTTTAGAAAAAGGGGGAAGTCAGAAATTGGTCGGCCGTGATAAGCCAAGAGTCCAGGACGAGTAACCTTATGACCGTGATGCACACCGATGCTCTCCGAGCCCTGGAATTCTCCTTGACAAATAGCGCTGTAGTGGCCCGAATCGGTCAAGCATAGACATTTGGAAAAACCAAGCACTGTTTTGAGAGAGGTGTGATGGGCTGGTGTGAGTTTAGGCGGGGGGCCACACCGCGATTGAGCGGATGCGACGGGACAGGAAGGGCCGACGCCTTCCGAGAGAGTTCGCGAGGTGAGCGCTGTTGCTCGGAGACGGGGGTCGGGTGTCTTGCTCTGCAAATTCCAGTTTCCGTTTTGATGCTTCAGCCTCCAAAGCATCGACCACCTGAGCGCCGAGCTTCAACCCGCAGCAGTGCTGTTGCCTAGGACATTGCCCGTTCCATGCGCAATCTAGGCTCCCCGAATCCCAAGTCTTACGTTCCGTAGCGAACTCGACAGGGCGAGACTGGGAGAAAACGATCTACGATCTGCTCTCTGATCCACCATGACCGAAGAGGCGCCTTGACGAGAAAAGCCCACCCATGTAGCTGGCACGCTCGACATCACCACCTTTCACGGCCCATGAAGCGCTGCCTTCCCAACATGAGACAGTCGCGACAATGTGCCACGACGACTGACGCGATGTCTCGGACCACCTGGACTCCCGTTCGACGTTATTTCTTCCCTATCTAGCCTCTGATTAGGAAGCTACTACCTTTACGGTGAGACTCGTGGTTCTTCCATGATGAGTTCAGCAACTTTTCCCAGATAATCGATCGCATCAAACCCTCTTCTTGCGTTCCGTGTCACTATGGGCCCATCGATTCACTGAGCGTCGGTAACTAACGAAGAAACAGAGGCGGCCGACATCCCGTCACCCCAGGATGATATTCGACCACCGACCGTGAACCGTTACCGTTGCCGGAGAATTCTCTTCCCACCTCGCAGAGTCACTCGATAATATACCCGCGAAATGATCAGGGACAACAGCTCAGAGACAGCCTCCACTTGACCCCCTTCTGGCCGAGAACTCTGCTCCTCTCGGTTCAGAACAAAGGGTCAAAAAAGGGCAAACCACAGAAAGCCGACAAATCCAGCTGCACACCAGTGTAAGATATACCAACCTGCCGATAGGTCCGCGGGGATCGTTGTACATCAGAACGATGCCAGTCATCCGATACCGTGATGAGACGAGGAGCTCACCTGGTGATGCCCATGGTGCCAGGGAACCGAGCCGCCCATCCATCAGGTCAGGCCTTCCCCTTGAGTGCTGCAATTACCGGCCTGATGGCATACGAAATACGGGGCAAGGAAACTACTAGAGCTCGACATCCTTGGTAGCCAGATACCCGCTCAGACAGAATATGAGAAGAGCGCAAGTCAGATCGAGGCATACCTTTCCATTTCCATATCCAGTCGTAACAGATCCGCAGACATAATGCCGGCAACGCCTTCAAACCCATTGACGCCTGTGTCACTCAATGCCAGTATCCACCCCACACAACCCTACAATGCAACCTGAGACCTCACCACCACGAGTAATCCCTTCACTCCTCCTCCCGGGGTCTTCCATCCAACCATTTACTCATGTACGGTCCGTCCAACCAGTACCCCAATTTGGCATAGTAGCTCCTCACCCCAACCCCTGAGATAACACTGATCTTCTCACTACCGTGCTCCTCGCGGGCAATCCGCTCCGCCTCCTCCATCAGCAACGTGCCGAAACCCTGGTGCTGAAACTTCCTGGGATCGCGCGCATGCACCGGCACCGCCATGCCGTACACATGCAGCTCGCGCACAAGACTCGTCGGCTGGCCGACCAGCTCCTCCCGGAACGTGTACTTCTCAGTGCACTTCCTCAGCCTGAGCAGCGCAACCAGGATATCCTGCTTCGGATCCTCATACGCCAAGAACGTCTCCCACCCGCCGTTGGCGGTGTAGTCCCTCCTGACCAGCTCGATCTGGTTCGGCCGAATCTTGTGCTTGACCTCGTTGACGCCGACCTCCCTCGTGCGCACGTCGCGGCAGGTCGTGCCAAAGTCCTTCATCCGCGCCAGCGCCAGCTCGCGCAGGTTGCCGTTCTCGACGCCCGACGTCACCAGCGGCATGGGGATGTCACGCTGCACGCGGTATATGCGCGTCCAGGGGGGGACGAGCGCCAGGATGCGCGCCACCAGGTCGATCAGCCCGTTGGGTGTATAGTTTTGATAGCGCCCCGTGCGCCAGAGCTCGTACAGCCCCGTGCCGCGGATGACGAGGGTGGGGTAGATCTTGAGGCCGTCGGTGCGGAAGGCCGGGTTCTCGAAGTACTCCTTAAACTGGTCCAAGTCGCGCTCCATGCCGACGTTGGGCAGGTCGGGCATCATGTGGCTGACCACCTTGAAGCCGGCGTCCTTGGCGAGGCAGAAGGTCTCGGCAACGGCGGCCACCGTGTGCCCGCGGTTGGTGTCTCGCGCGACGTCTTCGTACAAAGACTGGACGCCAATTTCAAGGCGCGTGCAGCCGTACCGGAGCATGCTGGAGAGGTGGGGCTGGAGGCAGTAGTCGGGTCGTGTCTCGATGGTGATGCCCACGCATTTGATGCTGCTCTGCTCGCCTGCCCGGACGGCCTCATCCACGTTCAGCGTCCCGTAGCCGCTCAGCGCGTTGTGGAGCTGGGAGATAAACTCGTCCCGATAAGATTCCGGCAGCGACATGAATGTCCCGCCCATGATGATGTACTCAACCTTGTCGACCGAGTGGCCGAGCGCCTTGAGCTGGTCGACCCGCCCGCGAGCCTGCTCGAAGGGGTCGTACCGCGCGCGGATGGCGCGCATGGACGTCGGTTCATATCCAGTGTAGGACTGTGTGCTATACTCAAAGTCAGAATCCGGGCCGCCGGGACAGTAGACGCAGATGTTGCCGGTGTATGCGATATGCGGACATCGGTGCGGCTTGCACATGACCGCCACGACCGCGATGCCAGAGGAAGTGCCTAGCAAGTGTCAATAGCTACCCAACTCCGTCTCAGCAACCGGAGAAACTAACGAATTGGCTTGGCGATTAGCCTTGGAAGAATGTACTTCTTGTAGTGTTCGGGCACAGCAGCGATGATGGCCGTCAATGGGGGGACATTGTTGATCCTGTGCTTCTTTGCGAACTTGGATCGCAGCGCATTGAGGTTGATGTCCTTGCGGGGACGGCTAGAGTCCTTGGCCGCCTCATGGTCCTCAATCAAAGCGCTGGCGATGTCTGCGCAGCATCGGAGGAAGCGCTCGTTCTCTGGGGGCAGGTTTGCGTCCTTCTTCCGGATCGTCGCCGTTACCGTAGTCGTGGCCATCGTGGTAAACTATAAGGGCCTGAATGACGTCGGGAGATGATGTCTGTCAATTGTTCCCTGCCGTGAGGCGTCTGACGTGCCCTCTGTTTTCCTTTCCCGGTCTTGCCCCTCGAGTGTTACTGGACTGGAGTTGTCAAGGGTTCAAGATCTGAAGTCTTGGTGGGGCCATCTTCAAGATAACCGGTGCACGGCTGGCGTGCCTGTATTAATTGCCCCACTACAACTGATTGTCGATGCCCGTGTGGGGCCGAGTCGCCGGCACCGAATGCCGCATGCCAAGCCCAGCTCGCAGGTCGGAAAAACACTACCGCCGCCATTGCCGAGGCGCTCAAGCTTGGCCAATCGCAGCAGGCTAGCACCTGCGTGTCAGAGATGGATCCCGTTGGTGGAAGCTAGCGACAAATTTGGGCAAGGTCGCTGTTTGGAGAAATGACGAAGGCCACGGCTTCCAACGACAACACACAATCCTGCATCGCCGCCTTGCATTAGCTTCCCTCTCCGTTGCTCTCAGGCTTGTTCGGAAACTCTTTTGATCGATTGTTTCCTGGCACTTCCAGACACAGCACGATGCAGGCGTTCTCAAGGCAATCACGGCCTGCGGGCGCTCTCCTGCGACAGCTCGCCCAGAGGAGCTACAGCTCGTCCTCTACCTCCCCCTACGCCGCAACCATCAAGAACCTCCGCATCAACGGCGACACCAAGGTTCTCTTCCAGGGCTTCACAGGCAAGCAGGGAACGTAAGTGGCAGATCACCCGCCCTCTTCCTACTCCACCATGCGGCTTATCGCGCATCGCGATTCCCGTCACACTCCTCTCGTTCAGCGAGAGCACCAGGGCAGTATTGGGATTAACAGCGAGTTTTATGACAGTTTCCACGCGCAACAGGCGATCGATTATGGTAAACCCAATTTCCGCGAGCGGCAACGTTTTGGACGGAACCGAGGGAGCATCGGATCTGACACGCGGTATTTGCGCAGGCACAAAGGTTGTTGGCGGCACAAACCCCAAGAAGGCAGGCCAAACGCATCTCGGCCTCCCGGTCTTCTCCAACGTCAGCGAGGCTGTAAAGGAGACGGGCGCGAATGCCACTGCCATCTTCGTGCCGTAAGCCATCGCCGAAGATCTCACTGAGGCAAGCCGCGCTAACAAGCCGGGAATTAAACAGCCCCCCACTCGCCGCCGCCGGTATCGAGGAGGCCATTGCGGCCGAGATTCCCCTCGTTGTGTGTATCACCGAGGGTATCCCCCAGCATGGTGAGTCCATGGCCGGCCGAGTGAAGCACGCCACAATATATTGATCATTAACACGGCCGTTGCAGACATGGTGCGCATCACATCGATGCTCAAGGCGCAGAGCAAGACTCGCCTGGTGGGCCCCAACTGCCCGGGCATCATCGCGCCCGGCCAGTGCAAGATCGGCATCATGCCCGGCTTCATCCACAAGCGCGGGCGCATCGGCATCGTCAGCCGGTCCGGCACGCTGACGTACGAGGCCGTCAACCAGACGACGCACGCGGGCCTGGGCCAGTCGCTCGTCGTCGGCATTGGCGGCGACCCCTTCAGCGGCACCAACTTCATCGACTGCCTCAAGGTCTTCCTCGAGGACGAGGAGACGGACGGCATCATCATGATTGGCGAGATTGGCGGCTCCGCCGAGGAGGACGCCGCCGACTTTTTGCGCGAGAACAACACCATCAACGGCGGCAAGCCCGTCGTGTCCTTCATCGCCGGCATCTCGGCGCCCCCCGGCCGCCGCATGGGCCACGCCGGCGCCATCGTGTCCGGCGGCAAGGGCGGGGCAGACTCCAAGATCAAGGCACTCGAGTCGGCCGGTGTCATTGTCGAGCGGTCGCCTGCCGGCCTGGGCAAGGCCCTCCGCGACGAGTTCGTCAGGAGGGACCTGCTCTAAGTTTCTGGCGTCTGTAGCGAAATATTACTCTTCCGGCGCTGCTAGCCTTGTACATGTGATTGTTTTCATTTGTTATTGCGAGTGGTGCGGATGGGGAGTAGAGAATGGGGCAGGTTGTGAGCGTAGCAGACCGCTCAGGGGCGGATTAGCCCGAGGCATTTTGAGCTTATAGACTGGGGGACTTGGTGGTCGGCTTAATATGTTGTGCAATATGAGCCCCTATTTTGCTAAGGTATAATTTTCGCTGATCAAACACTGTGACCTCTTCGTGGAGCGCTTATGAGCCATTGGTGGTTCTGGGTTGCGGGTTGCCAGGGCTGGCATCGACAACCAGCCCTGGGCTGGGAGGGTGCCAATATGGATGGGCGGCATCGAGTCAGTTGCACAGGTTGCCTGCACCCTCCCGCTTGACATCAACTGAATTCAGATTGAGGCAGCAGATCACGAGATAGGCTGAAAATGCTCTTTCCACTTGCGTCACCTAGTCGTCACATGCTCGAACCAGTGCTTCGCATTCTGTGATTGGTCTAGAATCTCAGAGAAAAGAAAAGAAAGCAAATGCCAAATCCCATGTAAGTGTTCGCCCAGGTCCAGAGCCCTAAACCGTAAACTCCCGTACTGATGCTTATAGAGACACGGGATCGTGGGTTCTCCCCATCTAGTCTCCCTCCACCGCGCTGCTTTCCTATTTTCATGTCCAGACGACATGGTATCTCCGGAGGGGAATGTGTGAGTGATAAAGTGCGCCGTGCCCGATTATAATTCGAGACACCTTAACAGCGCAGCAAAAGCCTGCATCGTTACTGCTCGCCGAGGAGCCGAGCCGTGATGTCACCCATATATGCTTCTTCGAGCTCGTAGTCCTCGCCCCCGTTGCGGTCGATGCCCACGAAAATGAACGCGTCGACCACGGCGTCGACGTCGAAGCCCATGTTGACGAACCGGTCCACCAGGTCCTTGTTGTACCCCTTGTACCTGCAGGCAAAATAAAGCAGTGGTCAGCGTTCCAACTCGGCTCTTCATTCCCATTCCCCAATCATGAAGGAACCGGCAAAAGCCATCGTACCTAGACGGGTCATTCTTAGCCACTGGGGCGGGTGTCTTTTGGTAGTTATGTGTGGGCATCTCCTTCCGCGGGGCGCCGGCGTACTTCACGGCCCAGTCGTGGGCTGTCTGGGCAAACTCGTCGGGCCGCTCCATCATCATCTTAGCCACCTCGGCGTCTTGCGGGTCCTTGGGGTTCGGCGACTCGAGGAGCATGCGCAGCGAGAGGAGCGCCATCTTGATGGTGCCCACGGGGGACCACCCAGACCCGAGCGTGTCGAGGCAGATCGCTCCCTGCCGATAGTCCAGCGTTAGTTTCAAGAATTACTGTGGTCATGTAGTAGGAAGTTCCAGGGCCGGCCTGGTCTGCCCCGCGGCACCACCCCAACTCACCGTCACACTGCTGACGTTTGGGTGCCAGATTTTGGTGTCGAACTTCATGATGGGCGACTTGAACGGGTACATGTCTGGAATGACAATGTCGATCTGGAAAGTGCCCCCCGCATACGGCGTGTCGGGCGGCCCTGGAAAGGTGCCCTTGAGGTGTGTCAGGTCGGCGGGGTTGACGGGGTTCGCCTGCACGCCCGAGTTATCTTTGTCATTGTGAATGTCGGCCAATTCTTTTGCAATGCGGCGCTCGCGCGTGCTGGCCATGGTAAAGGCAGGCAAGAGTCGGGCCGCTGATGAAGTGTGGTTTATCTGCGCGTGGTAGTGTTTTATCGGTTCGAGGCAAGATGGGTTGGAGGGTGGGTGCAGCCTGAATGGGCCCAGAAACGCTTGGAGGGGTATGAAGTGGGATGGAACAGAAGGGGCAGAAATGGCACCACTTGTGTCCGCGAGCAGAGTCTAAGTCTAGGTAAGGTGAGCTTGATTGCGAAGATGCAGGCCTCGAATGGGCGTAGGACTCTACGTAAATGAAACACAATGTTGATAGTGAGAAACCGTATTGAGAATTAGGGGGGATGGCGGCTGTTTGTCTTGAGTTCGCTCCGTCTTTGACCCGCGTTGCTCGACGAGAGTGCCGGGTAGGCATGGAGCGCACCTTGCCGGCCGCTTGAGCCCGGCTTGTGCAGGCTGGGCGCTTCGGTCTCCAGCTCCTCGGGCTGATGTTCCAAGAAGAAAGCTTGGAACGGACACTTGTCATGCAGCCTGCCGGCGCACCATCGTCTCTCGGGCGATTAGTGGAGGCAAGCTTACAGCTCCTGCTGCCGTTGGATGGAGACGCCGGTTGCCCGTTTGCTGTGTAGAACTCCGGGCGAATTTTTGGGGAACGGTACGGTTTGCACCGCCGGACATTTTGCAGCATCGAAGACCCACCTGCTTGTGGTCTGTGCTTCGTTGGCGCGTCGTCTTGCCGCCTGGCTTCCCTGCCGACCAAGCTCGCCCCAAGCTTCGGAAGCCTTGTCATCATATCACATCACATCGAGCCAACAACTTCAAACAGTTCCTGGCGCAGCCTATCGTCCGCGCCGTCGTTTTTCGTACGGGTCTTCTCAACAGCAAGATTCTCGTGTGAGATACACTTTCGCACACCAGAGCAGTCAATACCTAAATTCATCGGCCGGGCCGTGGCACCGACACCATGGTACTGTTTGCCCTACAAAGTTTAGACCCCGAATTCCTCCTAATGAACCTCGCAGGGTCAGAATCAATCGGGAATGGGTGGGGGAAGGGAAGGGAAGGATGACAAGGACAAGAAGGTTTGGCTCCCCGGTCAATAGGAATGCCATGGATGGACTCCGCTATTGCGAATTGAGTTGCCACCGAAGCCAATGCTGACCGAGCATCATCACCGCGACAGAAGGAGAAGCCAAAGTATGAACCGCCCCCGAGACCTACGACTCGCATCGGCCGCAAGAAGAAGAAGGCCGGCGGCTCTAGCGCTGCCGCGAAGCTGCCTCCCGTCTACCCGACGAGCCGATGCAAACTCCGATTATTGCGCATGCAGCGCATCCACGATCACTTGCTGCTCGAGGAGGAGTACGTCGAGAATCAGGAGCGGCTTCGGAAGGCAAAAGCTGCGAAGGACAACGCAGCCCCAACCTCGGAACTGGATGCCGCCGACCGGATGGCCGACGAGCGCAGCCGTGTCGACGACATGCGAGGCAGCCCCATGGGCGTCGGCACCCTCGAGGAGATGATTGATGACGACCATGCCATCGTCTCCAGCACTACCGGCCCAGAGTACTACGTCAGCATCATGAGTTTTGTCGACAAGGATCTGCTGGAACCTGGTGCCAGCGTGCTGCTCCACCACAAGACCGTCAGCATTGTCGGCGTGCTCACGGACGATACGGATCCGCTTGTCAGCGTCATGAAGCTCGACAAGGCGCCTACAGAATCGTATGCGGATATCGGTGGTCTGGAGCAGCAAATCCAGGAGGTTCGCGAGTCGGTCGAGCTGCCCCTGCTGCATCCCGAGCTATACGAAGAGATGGGTATCAAACCGCCCAAGGGTGTTATCCTCTATGGTGCACCAGGTACCGGCAAGACCCTGCTGGCCAAGGCCGTGGCCAACCAGACTTCTGCAACCTTCTTGCGCATTGTCGGCAGTGAGCTGATCCAGAAGTATCTGGGTGACGGTCCGCGCTTGGTCCGACAGTTGTTCCAGGTAAGCTTCACGGCAATATTCGCTGTCAACTGGTACTGAATTCTCCGCAGGTCGCCGCTGAGAACGCCCCCTCCATCGTGTTTATTGACGAGATTGATGCCATTGGCACGAAGCGCTATGATTCCACCTCGGGCGGCGAGCGTGAAGTGCAGCGGACCATGCTGGAACTCCTCAACCAACTGGACGGGTTTGACGACCGCGGTGATGTCAAGGTTATCATGGCCACCAACAAGATCGAAACGCTGGATCCGGCCCTCATCCGACCAGGCCGCATCGACCGCAAAATTCTCTTTGAGAATCCGGACCAGAATACTAAGCGCAAGATATTCGCGCTGCACACCAGCAAGATGTCGCTCAATGAGGATGTTGATCTGGAAGAGTTCATTGCTCAAAAGGATGACCTGTCCGGCGCCGACATCAAAGCCATCTGCTCCGAGGCAGGTCTCATGGCTCTCCGGGAGCGCCGCATGCGTGTGCAGATGGCTGATTTCCGCGCTGCCAGGGAGCGGGTGCTGCGTACGAAGCAGGAGGGCGAGCCAGAGGGTCTCTACTTGTAACATCTTTGTATGTCGAGAAGTAGCTTGGCGACCAGCAGAATGGAAATAGACCAGCCTGCAGGCGGGGCCATTGCAAGATATCGGGACATGTTGCATCTATGCCTTGTCACAGTGCCTAGCCGTGAACCATGTCGATCGCATCTCAGCCACCCTAACTACAATGGAGAGAGAGCATGTAGTGTTGAGAATCCGTACAAAAAGCATACACGCAAATTATTGACAGATGACAATTGACAGGTGGCAAAAGCAAGTCCGAAATTCTTGTAACGCTTCCAGAAGCGAAGGATGATAAAAGGAAATGGGAACTGTGAGGCTCGAACTCACGACCTCAGGATATCCCGATCTTTGATCGGGTCACACAATTTGTATGAGACCTGCGCTCTTCCAACTGAGCCAAGCTCCCGTAATAGTAGAATTCGTCTGGCGAATCCGGTTGTCGTAACTGATTGACATAGAGTACAACGCCAGCCGATTGGGTTAGAGTCCCCGACTTGAGGAAGGTCGGTGTAATTTTTCCATCAAATCTTAATGGTTGGTGGATTTCGGAGTTTCCCCTTAATAGTAAGGGGGGGCCAGCTTTCAGGGGGAGCTAAGGAAAGATATCGTGCTCGACCGGGCATATATTTTTTGCAAAACTCTAACTAACGTTAACTAATCATTCATAATCTCAAGAAGGTCCTAAGTGCTGTCTTGTCAGCCAACATTCACTTCATTCGAGTCAAAAGCCTTCAAGTATGATTTCTTGGATTGAAGGACCAATCTACATAGGGCAAAACTCGAAAACCGTTCCCTTGAGCAAGGCGTCGATTTCGAGAACAGACTGTGAATTGGAAGTTGTCCGTATGGTTTAAGAGTCATTACAAATATACATGGACGCTACGATTGCTAGCTCTATCTATCACACATCCAACAATCGCCATGATGGGAGTGGAAGTGCGATTATCAAGGCGTCGCTGTCTGAATGTAGGAAGGTCCCACCAGCTTCAGATGCGGTTGAACTGTCTTTCCCAATCCAATCTGAACCTGACTATGCCTTCTCCGCAAGGCTGCCACTTGAAGTTGTCTAGATGACCAGGCCATGATATATTTTGAGCACTGAATGGAGCAAGCTTTCTGAATTAGCAAGTCTCTGCAAGTTACTGTCATTTTTTCGTTCTACTCAAGATTCAGCTCCGTGTCGCATTCGGGCTCGTTTCGCTCTGCCTGTACTTAATAAGGTATGGTCAAGTCCGGACAGTTGACTTGTGATTCTGCGCTATAAGATACGAAGAGACCACCTGGCCACCGAAGCAGCCACTGGCGTCACCGCTCGAAGGTTGAAGCCGATATTCAACCACGTCAGGTTACATTAGGTACTATACGTTACATGAGTAATTGGAACTAGGAAGACAGGCTGCATTGCCATTTGTAACGCCAGTCCCGAATCTCGGGCATATACGTAAGGGACTCGGAAGGCACAAGAGGTCCGCGTCTAGAAAGGTACTAGGTTTCCATTATTTTCGTTGATCCTAGTCGACGTCGGAGGAAAAGTTGTAGATCTGATCTGCATCATCGCGTGATGAAGACCTATTGAATCATTACTTGTTCTGGCTTGGAGATCACAGCGACACAACCAAGGCATGTATGTAGTTAGGTAAATCGTCTCGCCTAACAGCCATTCGTTCGCAAAATGGTTTGGCGGTCTCGAAGCCACAACAAGTAGAAAAGCTTGGTCTCCTGAGAACTTTGAACCGAAGCAGACTAGTTTAGCCAAGCTGAACCGTTAAACCTCTACTAAAAGCCATCCATCGCTTACAAGCTAGACTCCGTTTTTGACCATATTCTCACCATCAAACAACCATCGTCATGTCCGACACTCAGAACTCCAACCTCCCCAACATTATTGATCGGCACGTGTCACTGGTCTCTGGCTATCACTAAACAGATTTTGCTAGCAGCCCCTCCGCCAGTCTCAACGACGCAGTCCGTTATAACCCTTCGAGTCCCAGGGCGGTCAGGCCGCCAGTGGCGGTTCCACAACTGGCAGTACGAATCCCAACACGCAGACGCAGGTACGGTTTCCCTGATCCCTCGACATGCCACTCGAGACGTCAGCCCACTGATATAACCTAGCGTGACGATTCTTCCAAGGGTGGCGACGACCCAGATTGGTACAGCAAAGCTCTCAAAGAGGCAGCCAAGAGGGGGCTGCTCGCGTGCGCGCGGATGATGGGAGCTATTCACTCCGTACCGTTTAGGACAACGGGACTCTTTAACACCGCGCCCCCAAGATCCGAGCCAATCAATGCAAACCCAATAACCTATGTCTCACGGGCGCAGTCTAATCATCTGAGTTCCTACAAACATAATGTACGCCCTAGTGAACGAACTAGGACCGACCGACCAAGGTAGCGAAGGTCCGAGTAGTACCCGGTTATCCCGTGAGTTCCAGTCGTGAAGCCCTCGCAACAATTCGGATCACGAAACAAATGAAGTTCGTGAAACATGTCACGTAGCCATCAGCCAAGCGGCTAATATGGCGCGCTTTGGATCTCGCATCAAGATTGAGTTTGTTGTCGACCTCGCTTCTCGAACGAGAGTCCACGTCGAAGCTGCTCGGTTGGCCAGTTCCTTACGTGTACAACGTCTTAAGAGACACAGTACGTCATCGTATCCACCTCCCGGCTATGTGACGATCTGTTAACGCTGAGCTTGACGCGTCTCCGGGCAGGTCTGAACTAACGCGCCAGATCAGACCCAAAACCCGTACCTCATGTCCGGTCCGCGCCGCTCAAGAAAATGCCCCGGTCAAGATTATCGTCGCTTCCCAGGGCCAAGACAGCCACGAGGCACCCGACATGGCTTCACCAGCCCACCCGGGCTCATCCTTTCCATTCACAGCTAGCTGGCGCAAGTACAGATTATTGGTCATTTATTCAGCATGAGCGGGGCACTGGCCGAGGCACTCAGCGGTCATCTCGAGAGGCGTGACTCAACATCGCCCCTGCCCAACAACATCACGAAGCCGTATCCGCCAGAGCCGGGTATTGTTTGTTGGTTTGTGCTTTCGTCATCCCATGCAACCTCGGTCTCCATTGGTTGAACTCATGTATTTATGAGGTCCCATGCCTGGGACGCACAGTGAGTCAGATAGCCCTTGCCTATCCCCACCGTCCACGCAAATGAAGTCGATGCCCTGAACCGCCGCGCCAATCTAGAGTAAAATCGCATAAAGGACAAGGAGGTGTGCGAGTTGGCCACTATCTCTAGTAGCCGTAGGCCTTGAGAGCCTCGGTCGTCTTCGTGTCGACCTTCGCCGTCTTCTTCGCCTCGGAGAGCTGCCTCGCGGCCAGCTTCTTGCGCTCGTAGTAGGCAGCGCCCTTCGCCTTGCGCCTCTCCTCGAGCCTGTCACCCAGTCAGCATTGCGGCACGTTTGCGACCGCACGCGTAGCGCGGCCTCGAAAATTCCTTGTTGTTGCACGCACCTCTCAACAACATCCTGGTACTTCCAGCCCACCTCGTGGCTGAGACGGCCGACAGTGCAGTACTTGCGGCCGGGCTGCAGGCGGAGGACACGGAGAGCCTGGGGGACAACCATCTTCTTCTTCTTGTCGTACGGGGGAGGGACGCCCTCGAAGACCTTGAGGCGTTCAAGGGCGGCGGCACCGCGGGCGGTCTTGTGGGGGATCATGCCGCGGACGGCCTTGTAGAAGATCCGGGAGGGAGCGCGGAAGTGGAAGGGACCTGTAAGCTGTCAGGGTCGCGGGTCTATGAAACCGTCCGTCGCGGATGTTCGACTCACCGCCGCGGGTGGGGTTGTACCGGGTCATCTTGCGAAGGTAGGCGTGGTACTTGACTGCGGTCGACTGTCAGCATCTTGTCACCGTTTCCTCAGTATTGTTGTTCAGATATCCCAGTCCTCCAGTATGTCGCTCCAGGGCCTCCCCAACTGTGACTGCCATATCCTCTCCGATACCGAGCGATGAAAAGGCGGTACATACGCTTCGCACGGAAGAACTCGCCGGAGATGTTCAAAGCCTCGCAACGCACGACCACGATCTTCTGACCGTTGAGCAGCTGCTTGGCGACGATGCTGGCCAGGCGGCCAAGCAGGTGGCCCTTGCCATCGATCACGACCTGTTGCAGAGCCCTGTCAGCCTACTGCATTTCCGATCCCCACAGCTCCTCCCAGAATTCCATCGCCCAGTCGCCTCCGGCGCCGTGACTCGTTTCGTGTAGCTACGCGATCTGGGCGCGGCCGGCGTTGAGGGAGCTTGTGAAGGTGCGCCAATTGCGCAGGGCGGGGTTGTCAACATACCACAGACTCGAACGAAGACATTTTGCCGTGGTGACGTGGGCTAAAAGAAAGAAAGAAAAGGTTGATCAGTCAACTCCGGCTGATCGAGTAGCAGCTGGCTGCTTCCTTACCCTTGTGATGGTTGATGTCGGTCCTCGACTTTTTTGTGTGTGCTGAAAATTGGCCTTGTGCAGTCAGTCCGGCGAAAATGCGCTAGGCCGGATTCAGAGCTGGTGGAGTCTTCAGCCGAGCGCTGAATTGCTGCCTGAGGCAGATAAAATAGGGTTAGACCTATCTTGCCCAAGCCTCCACTTCCCCAGACCCATCAGCTGTCTTCTTGCGGCAGGCAAATAGCCGGCAACTTCATCCTTACGACACTACCTTATTGTCGACCTCATTGCATGCACGTTGACCGCTTAAGTTGTCCACCATGGAGTGCGGTCGCGTTAACGGCTCGGTCGCCTTGTCATGAGCTCGGCGAAAGAATAAGGTTTCCATGTCGTGTTGGTTATGTGAGAAGATTATGAGCGACCACCACGAGATTCCATCGGAATACCACATGGGATACCAGACATTTACCAAGAACCCCGTTTTCCACGCTCAACATGCCTGTTGATGCTAATGCCTCCATATGTGAAAAATCCCGAACCTACTTTGGCCATCTAGTGATGAAATAAACAGAACAAACCCAGTCCACGATGGCTGAAAAATGACATAATAGGCCGAAGAGCTGAAAAAGCAAGTTCCCCCTAGACAAAGAAAGGGGCTGGAACCCGAGGATGATGGGAAGTTGTAGAATTGTGTTGGTGCCAACTACTTGATCTTCATGGCTGCATCGATCTTGTTCAAGACGCTTTGAACTTCCACCACCAGCTCTTTCCTTCTTGCTCGTGCGCCTTCTTCTGCAGATGTCTCGATCGCGTCGAGCTTCAGCAATGTCTTTTGCATGACGGATTCGGAGAGCTTGCGATGCTCGTCGCCCCGTGTCTTGGCGTCCTTGGGTGGGTTGGCTGCGAACTCCAGGCACCGGGGTAGCCAGTCTCTCCTGAAGTCGGCGGCAATGGCGTTCACCTTTTCGATGGGGCCACCGGGAATGCCGACAGGTGCCGCGGCGGGCGCGCTGGCTGCAGAAACGGCAGACCCGGGTGACTGTGTACGGCGGACTCTCGATGCGGTTCTTCTCACGGTGTCGCCACCCGAAGACTCCTGGCCAACTTGCGAGCTGCTGTCCCGGGGACTCCGATCGTCCCACCTCCCCGACCTGCCAACCCTGGGCGAATAACTGGGCGAGTCTTCATGCCTCTCGTGCCTGTCTCTCCCGTCAACTCCAACAACTGAAATCTCCTCGCTGCTCTCGCCACTGCTTCCCTGATTGGGGTCTCCAAGGACCATGAGGAGCTCGCTGTTGTTTTTGACCCCGTACTCGCGGATTGGCACATCGGACTTCTTTAGACGGCGGCCCTTGTAGTAGAGCTTGATTCGCCTCGCCCGGCGGTCCGAGAGATCCATGATCATGGCGACACGCTCGCGCACGTCGCTGACCAGGAGTTTGGCGTCGCCGATGGAGTATGCTGGAAAGTGCTCCGGATACGTAACGCCCTGGTGCTTGATAAGCAAGACGTCATCTTCGGGCAGATGTCGGCCATACACCGGTGAAGGTGCGGAAGTGGAGTAGGAGTAGGAGCCGCTGATATGAGGATGGCTCTGGTATGACCGAGAAGGGACGTTGTAGCCGTGGTCTTCCAGCTCGGCAGAGGTAATGTAGCTGTAATCCTGCTCCGTCACATCCGGGACACCGTCCTGGGAGCTGAAGGGCGAGATGGCCCAGCGATTTGAGAAACCATAGCGGCCACCCATACTCCTTGCTTTCGTGTTGTTGGGTTTTTGTCCGTTGCGCGCTACGACGGCCGGAATGGCACCAAGCAACAATGCCGCACCGGCGGTGGTGTAGAGCACGATCGGCGAGAACCCGGTCTTTGATTGGAGGTAGTCGGTTGCACCAGTCAGCTGGTCAGCGGCAATCTCCAGGTACGGCTGCAACGATGCCGAAAAATGGGCCAGTGGTGAAGTAAGGTTGCCGACAAGACTTGCGAGCGAGGCACCTGGTGATGCCCAAACCCCCGAACCGGAAGCCACCTTGACGGTTTGTGTGTGGTCTTACGACAGGATGCCGTTGACCTGCTGAAGAAAGATAGAAGGGAGAAGGTGAACCCAGAGAACAGGATTATATCAACCTGCTCGTCGCCTGGTACGGTGAACACGGCGGCGTACGGGATCGTCAAGCTTGCTGGGCGGATGCATCAGTTGGAGGGAGGACGACTGGCAAGCCAAAGACCACGTTGACTGGAGGGCAGATCGCCCGGCAGATATCGCTATGCTGTGCTCACTCCAGAGCTCCGGAATTGGCAACGAAAAGACGCCTTCGTGACGATCGTCGGCTTGCCCTGGAAACAGCAGGTCACGCTGAGGTGCCGAGATGTGTCTTGAGAGGCTGATAAGGTTTGGTTGGGTGGCGGTCTGACAAGAGGTTCCATTCAGGGCTGCAGGGCAGTTACCAAAATTTCTAAGCTGCGACTCAGCGAACCTTGGTCCAAGACCCCGCTTTGATGCATCCAGAGCCCCGCTCAGCCGCCATTTCGTCTTATTTGAGGATTTGGAGTCGAGTCTTCAAAGTGCCATTGTTTTCTCAGTTACGGGACCGGCCTGGAATAAGTGTATTCCTAGCTGTCATAAGGGAGAGTGTATCGTGATGCTTTCAAGGGGTGAAGTTTGTCGACTCGAACTCATCGACGGACGTGAACTCGCTACCGGCTAGCTCGCAATACCTTGTCATAGAAGTTACCTTGCATGAGCTTTGGACCACCTGCCGGTTTATGCCCTGAAGTGCTGCTCGTTCAGCCCTCGTCTCAGCGCAACTGCAGGGTCTTCTTGGACGTTGATCATCTTGGCTGACTGACTGGAATCCCGCCAACGAGGCCAGGGGTGGACAATCATCTCTAGTCTCTGGTCGATCGGGTTTGCCTCTGGACATTCCACGCCTCAGCTTCGCGTCGGCGCATCCGACGATCAAAGCAACGTGCCTATGAGGTCATGCCTCTCTCCTTCTCAACACATGGCCAACCCAGTCTGAGAGGGATACCGAGCTCTGAATAGCCTCCCTTTTCCGGGTTACCCAAGGTCCACACATGACACAGTCCACCATTGCCATGCCTCACCTTGAGATCCCGGTGGAACATAGTAACTTATCAGCCTCTGGTCGCACGGACCACTTGCGTCATCGGGGTTCATGGTCTCACAAAGGGAAAGCCCAGGCGGATCACAAATCCATCGGCTTGGCAGGTTATCAAGTTTCATGACTCTTCAAAAGTCAAGACTGAAAGTTTAGTAATGAAATTTCGGAGCGGCTTCCGAGGGGGTTGACCTACTGTATCTTCGTGTTAAAAAGGAGCTAGCAAAACTCTGCCGCATTTGCTAAACCTCAAACTCTCCGTAGCTTGTGGAGCGATCGGTTATCGGCTATTCCCGCTTGACAAATCCGCTGCAAGTCGACATTCCGTCTGCAGTGTCGTTACCAACCCGTCTCGACGTGCAGTACGAGTTACAGTGTAGAGAAATAAGGCGATAAGAACCCACTTGCCCCTCATCTCGCCCTCTTTCTAGAACGCCGCCACCCCGCAACAAACCCATGTCCGTCATCTTTCGCAGACTGTTCGGTTCAGCCCCATCAGTCACCATGGAAGCAGCCCAGAAGAAAACCCAGCAGCTGATCGACGACAATGCTGTCAGTAAGTCAAATTTTGCGCTCTCAGTCGACGGCACGCTAGGCCCATGGCTAATGCTCTCCTCCGCCAGTGGTTTTCAGCAAGTCATACTGCCCTTACTGTAACAACACGAAGCGCATCCTTGACGGGCTGAACGCCAAGTACAAAGCCGTCGAGCTTAACGAGGAGGACGACGGCGACGACATTCAGAATGCGCTGCACAAGATGACGGGCCAGCGCACCGTCCCCAACATCTTCATCAACCGCGTCCACATCGGCGGCAACTCGGACCTCGAAGCGGTCGTTAAGAACGGCAAGAACGGCAAGAAGATCGAGGAGCTGCTGAAGGAGGCTGGCGCCCTCTAAGCAGGGGGCCGTGCTTGGAGTAGGGTACCCAAGAAGTATCATAGACGGCAATAGACGCAGCGAGGCCTGGTTAGGTGTACAGTTGTGTGTACAGTAGAGCAGAGGTCAATCGTAGCAACTTCACCAAATGCGCGGCCTGCTACCGTTTGTTGACATGTTCATTCGTACAACCAGAATACACGCGGCGCTGGGCACATCGATGGCGCCACGACCTATGCTTTCGCATCCACAACAGGCACGACCTGCGAAGCAACGGTGCCGACAGGCCGCTCCACAAACTCCATGATGCCTTCGACGATACTCTTCCTCGCCGGCTCGCTGGCGACCTTCTTTCCGGCCAGGTAGTTCAGCCACAGCGCCCTAGACAGCCTCTCGTCCTCCACAATCCCAATCAATTGCCTGCCCCCAAACCGGCCATCGTTTTTATACGACCCGCCATTATATGTAATACTTAACCGCCCCGTTTCATCCCTCACCAGCAGCAGCTCCTTCCGCTTGGGCACGCTGCCGCGGCTGAACACGGCCCTGAACTGCCGCATGGCCTCGCCAAAGGCATCGTCCGCCATGGTCTCGGCGCCGGCCCGCGCCTGCACGGCGCGCACGAAGCCGTCGCGCAGGTGGTGGAAATCGGTGTCGCGCACGGGAACGACGCGGAACGCGGACCGCGCGGGAACGCCCGCCGCCAGCAGCTCGTCCCAGGTGCGCTCCCCCTCGGCCGGGTCGAGCAGCGCGGCGCTCAGCTGCTCGCGCTCGCTCGGCACGAGGGTCGTGGCGATCGGGTTGACCTTCTTGGTGAGGGCGTTCTGGAGCGCGGCGATGTCCGATGTCGCGACGTAGTAGCCTACGACGTAAACTTGGAGGTTGAGGAATGTGACTGTGCGCAGGCCGAGGCCGACGAGGGTGTATTCGGTCGTGCCCGATGGGGTGGTTATCGTTTGTGTTGTGGTGAGGGCATGGGGCGAGGTCGGGGAGGGGGTGGTTATCGGGCTCGTGTAGGACGGTAGGTTGAGGGTGCGAGGAAAGGTTGGGACTGTGCTGTTGCCCGTCGGCACAATCTCGCGGCCTTCCTCGTCGTGGACAATTACTTTGCGGTCTGCTGCGCTAGGCGCAAGAAGCGGGTCTGAAGAGGGGAGGCTGGTGTCGAGCTTTGCGGGGTTGGACAATGCGACTTTAAGTTTCCAGGCCGTGTAGATGGAGGAGATGACGCCGGCCACGACCCCGGACCAAAGGAAAATGCGCCGGTTGCGGTGATACTCCTCCGACTGTTGTGACAGACGCCGGAGATTCAGGTTTTCAACGGCCCGTCCTGAGCTCCTTTCGCTCCGACGGGAGAATAACGTCCGACGGGGGACTTGAACTCGCAAGGAGTTGGCCGCTGTTGGAGGCCGGGCGAGCTGGCGAACTGTCGAGTGTCGGAACATGGTGTTTTCGTCTCTTCTGTACTCTCTTCTTTTCGTCTGTCCTTCTCTATTTCAACTTAATCCGTTCTTCATGTTATTAGTCGTAGTGTTGCTGAATCGCCCGCTAGCGGCGCGGGATGTCAGTCGGCGTTGTAGAGGTTTCGTGCTTCGATTTCAGATTCCGGTTGATGCCGCCGCCAAAACTGACATCTGCTGCCAAGCCTTTGGTTCGTCATCCTTAGGCGCACTTAGCGCACGTGCCCAAGGAACAGCCGTCGAGGTTCGATGGACATTTCCATTTGGAGATCCCGGTTCTTCATTCGCCATTTTCATTTCCTAGCCTTGGTTCTGGTTTTGTATTCGCGCCCCTTGAAAGTTGTACGGGCGGTTGCCTATGGTAAGGTAGCGGGGACACAAATCGATCCTCCGTGCAGGAACGGCCAACCCGGTTAGTTTGCCGTCATTGCTAGCAATGCCGCTTTTGTCATCTTCTAAATTCTCGGCCCTACCGCTGCTCCGGTCACGAGCCTTGGTTCGGCCTTGAGTCTCATCCTAATACCACTTATTTACCGCAGAGCCCGGCCAAGTTTCCTTTATGTCAGCCTTTTGCCTTGCTGGCAACCTGGAACCATCTTCTGTGGCAACTTTAAACAAGCAAGTTGAGCGCATCCGGGGGAATGCAAAGCAGCTACTCAGTAGCTTTGTGCGAGTTGAACCGAAGCGGCTGTACACAGCGATCGGAGAATCAAACGCCCGACGTCCGTCCATGAGATTTTGTCGCTCACGTTTCTTGAGACAGACAACCTTTACATGCACCGCGCGGCGGTCAGATATGCGTATCCCGTGGTGTGGATGAAGGAACGCAACTCCCGGCTTCGCCGCCTATTTGTGTTTGGTAATCCGTAAACCACTCAGAGTACTAGTAAGGTAGTGATTCATAGGAGCACCAGCGGGTTTAGCACGCCCCAACAGTGCTCAACAAGGCAGAAACCGAGCTCGGAAACCAGACGTCCTTCAGGGAAGGGGGTTTCTGAGAACGGGCTGTTGCAAGACTGTTTTGGTTGGAATTGACTGCTGGTAGCGGGAAGTGATTGAACATGGGCCTAACAGACTGAAAACAAGATGTTTTACCAACATTCCAAAACTGCGTTCCCAGACTGTTCAACTGATAGTACTTTAATACGAGAACAGGTGTTTTTCGGCAGGTTCAGACTTGCCAAGGCTAACAATCTATTTCGTAAATGATAGAGTATCTGGGCCTCAACAACTGCTACACCCTGAGCGTAGGTAGGTATATAGACAGCGACTTCCAACCTCACCTTCACGCATCGTCTTCCGTGATTCTAGCGTAATGCGCTTCTTTTGTTGACTTTCGTGAGGTGTCTAGTTTAATTCCTAATTGTTCTTCTCTTTACAATTCTAAAACGTAAGGAAAGAAAAGAGGGGGTAACAAATACCTCCTAGGAATTGTAGGACATAACCCTAGCCCTGATTTCTGCCCTCAAAATACAGCCTTACCAACAATATTTTTTCAGGCGAACAGCTTATTTTTAGAACAGCGTTGTATACTATGTTGCGAAGACACTCTGTTATAACATTTTCATCTTGCGTATCTACTCAACGTTACGCTCAAGTGGTTGGGGCAAACCTGTTCCCACTGACAGCCTGTTCCACACCTGTAACGCTTGCCAGTAGCTTCTCTCAGAAACCCTAGTCCCTCGTGGGGTACTTGCTTATACTTTAGGTTCCTCAGTAATTGAGATTTATTCCTTTAACAGTTTGCCACATCATGGCAACCTAAGGCATAGACAACCACTTGGAAAGGGGAATACAGCACTGCGCATCAGCCTTCAATTCGAGGAACAGCGAGCTGTGAAGGTTCCATTGGATCGCTTCATGATTGCAGAGGGTGCAGTGACCGGCAGGAGGGCTGCTCAACAGCGCCCCGCTCGCCTCGTCCCCAGTGCACGCCTTGCGCAGCCAGCCAATTCCTCTCCCGTCGTTTTGCCAAGCTGTGTTTCCCTACCACAATAAACCTACCAGCGCACCCTACCTAGCACACCTTGGCTTCGTTAGTTCATACAAGTTGGGCGCTTGCAGCGACGCACATACCTTCCCCGAAGTGCTACTTGTTTCCCCTTGCTCTCCTTGCATTGAGCTGGCGTCTGTTTCATGACCGCGCTTGAGATAATTCCGATCACCCTGAACGTGCACCGAAGCTCCCCTTGTGACTTGCCGGTTCTGGACGCTGTCCTGTGCCTCCTGCCAGCCGAGCCAGCCGCTGTCAGCAGCCAGACTATTCTGGGCCAGGGCAACCCACTCTGCTCACCTGCCGCTTGGTCAGACTCACAATCGACGGCCCCTTGTCGCACCAACGAACGCTCCACATCCCACCTCAAACCACCATCCTTTCGATCTGCCCTCATCAACACCGTTCCCACAACACTCCAACAGCCCGCGTGCTGCGCTGCGGGACTGACACAGCAAAGATGGCGAGGCAAGCACATTCTATCGGTATCATGGCCGGTGTGATCGATGATGCCCAGTTCGAGAGCCTGCCGCTCGCCCGACCGGTTGTCGAAGACTCTCGCTCAACATCATCGTCGAGCTCACCCGTCCCACCCGACAACGAAGAGTCCGACTTCTTCCTCGCCGCCAACGACTCACAGACTTCGCTGGGGGTACCGAATATTCAAGACATGCAAGTCAACGACGACGAGTGCCTGCCTCCTATACAGCGCCTGCCGAACGAGATCTTGATCGCCGTCTTCGCCAAGCTCAGCAGCTCATCAGATCTCCTACATGTTATGTTGACGTGCAAGCGGTGGGCACGCAATGCGGTTGATATCATGTGGCACCGCCCTTCGTGCTCAACATGGGAAAAACATCAATCTATCTGCAAAACCCTCGCCCTCGAGAATCCCTACTTCTCCTACCGAGACTTCGTCAGACGCTTGAACTTGGCTGCCCTCGCTGCTAAGGTCAACGATGGAAGCGTCATGCCCTTGGCTGAATGCAAACGGATCGAGCGACTGACCCTCACTGGGTGCACCAATCTGACGGATTCCGGACTTATCGCCCTCGTCTCTAACAACAGCCATCTGTATTCGCTCGACGTTTCTCTACCCCCGCCATCAACCGAAAACCCGGCTGTTGACCACATTACCGACGCGTCCATCAACGCCATCACAGACAATTGTCCGCGACTGCAAGGACTGAACATCTCCGGTTGCCAGCGCATCTCCAACGAGAGCCTGGTTCGGCTTGCCCAACGATGCAGGTACATCAAGAGGGTAGGTTGCCGTTTCTCAGCTTACCTGGTGTGGAGGAAGAGATGCTAACGCTTTGATACAGCTCAAGTTGAATGACTGTGTCCAGCTTCAGGACAGTGCTGTTCTCGCTTTCGCCGAACATTGCCCGAATATTCTCGAGATCGACCTGCAGCAGTGTCGGCTCATCGGCAATGAACCGGTTACTGCGCTCTTCACACAAGGCCACGCGTTGCGTGAACTTCGCCTTACTAACTGCGAAATGATTGACGACTCCGCTTTCCTTTCGCTTCCGCCTCACAGGGTGTATGAGCATTTGCGCATTCTCGACCTCAGCTGTTGCCCGGGCATCACAGACCGCGCTATCGAGAAGATTATTGACGTCGCGCCACGGCTTCGGAACCTCGTGCTGCAAAAATGCCGCAACCTGACAGACGCGGCTGTCTACGCCATCTCCCGTCTCGGAAAGAATTTGCACTATCTTCACCTGGGCCACTGCAACCACATCACGGATGATGGCGTCAAGCGCCTCGTCTCGATGTGCAACCGCATCCGCTACATTGACCTTGGCTGCTGCGTAAACCTGACGGACGACTCAGTGACGAAGCTTGCCAACCTTCCCAAGCTCAAGAGAATTGGGCTTGTGAAGTGTGCAAGCATTACAGATGCTAGTGTCATCGCCCTGGCAAACGCGAACCGCCGGCCTAGGATGCGCAGGGATGCCCATGGCAATCTGATACCGGGTGAATATAGCACCAGCCAGAGCTGCTTGGAGAGAGTGCACCTGAGTTACTGCACCAATCTCACCCAGACGGTATGAACCATCGTAGCTTTATCGAATTCCAGTCTCTCGTCCCTTACTGACCCCTTGGCCAAGAGCATCATTCGGCTTCTCAACTGCTGCCCTCGCCTGACACACCTTAGCTTAACTGGAGTCCAAGCCTTTCTGAGAGACGATCTGGAGAGTTTCTCCCGACCCGCGCCCAACGGTAAGGATTGCTCCCCTGCTACTCCAAGAGTAGAGTCCACTAACCATGGCTTTGCAGAATTCACGGAACACCAACGGTCGGTCTTCTGCGTCTTTTCTGGTCAAGGGGTTGTCAACTTGCGAAAGCACTTCAACCGCCTCATCGCGGCAGAGGAAGCGCGGCGCCGGGCTCCTATCCCCGTGTCGGAGACCCCGATTTTCGCTGCGACAGCTGGACCATCTCAGCCGTTGCCAGCCCTGCAAACCATTGACGCCGGGTTCGACGATGGAGAGCCCGACGCAATAGATGACGAAGACATTCTCGACGATGGCTCCGAGATGGTTATTGACACGCAACCGCTGCTCAACCACCCGAACACAGGACTTCCCTTTGACCCGGCAACACTGGCAAATCTACCACAGCACCCTGGCCGACCCGCGAGCCCAAACAGCCCGTTTGCCTATGTGGCTGGTCATTCACCATATGCCCCAGTAACCTTCTTACCCCGCACTATACCTGGAACGCACATCACGCCCGTACCGCTTTACATTCCGCCGACAGGCCAAGTAGGAAGCGTCGGTAATGGGAGCGCCAGTCAGCCACCCGCTAACGCCACCATTTCGAGCGGGACCTCGTCAAACACAACGGCGCGGGTTGATATTCCAAACAACCAGAACGATCCGTCGATCGCTCACTCTCTGATGGGCGGTATGGGCCAAGTTGCCCCGAATGGCGAGCTTCAGCATGATCAGGCACACGAGCCGCCTGCTGCTGGCGGTTCTGGCGGGGTTTGAGGGGAATATCACCTTACTGCACGACGAGTTTGTCGGCATGGCTTTCTATTTTGCCGTCTAGGGAAGGCAAATCGGGAATGGGAACTGGACAAGGAATATGGATACCCCGGCATCAAGCCACGCTTCATTGGCACAAAGTGGATGGAGGCTGTAATTGCCTGCTATTTCCTAATCCGGCTTGATTATACCATGGTTTAGAGCTGCAGTGTTTTCCAAGATGATGATGGTGATGGCCCCGGTTTTTTGCGGACAAGTTCGATATGGGTCGGAGTTCTCGGTTGCGGTTCACACCGCCTGGCTCTGTCTGGAAGATGTTAAGGCTGGGATCATAAGATGCATTATTCCGTTGTCTCTTAAAACCTTATCTCTTTTATTATTGGGGTCTGGTGTCCCGAGAATTGCTGGTAATATCTGCCACCCGCACAGTGCGCTCCATGTTGCCTTGATGTATGTGACATGGATTCGCATTTCGCTGGGAAAGGAATCATGATCGCTGCCACTGGTGCATGTGAAGGGGCAATAGGGGCGCACCGGTTGAAGGCTCGTGGTAGGATGACATGGATGCCTTGGGATTGGGAATGGAACAGTTTTGTTGGCATGCCTCCCTTATTTTCATCCACCGTATCATGATGCCCAAGATATTTAGTTCATGGTTGAGAGATCAATTCAGCTGGAACGCACCTGTTGGGACAGTTAATGACCTCACTGTTGATCAGATAGAACATCCTCGCCAACGGTCCCTTGATTCTACGATACCCCCTAGCAGATACATTCAACAAGAGCCCACCAGAGCCTTATATCATCGCCGCCTCTGAATCGTGCCAGCGGTTGTGCTCAGGAAAGTACTGGTTTCCCCGAGAATCCAAAAGGGGCCGCTCCCACCAGGCTCCTGTCATCCATATCGCGAGTCGACGAGCATCTCGTTGATGGCCTCCAAGACGTCCAACCGAAACGCGGCGACTTCGTCGTCCTTGAAGCGGAGCGTGCCCTGGCCGTTGACCTGCTCCTAGTGTCGCGATAGAGGTACTTGCCCAGGAACCAGCGGATGGGGAATGGAATTCTAAACATCGTGTCACGAGTCGCGGTGTAGTTGTTGATTCATAGCTCGCGAACTTGGAACCGGCGGTTAGTGACGTCTGCCATGCGTGGATCCATGACAAATGCCCACGATGTAGAAGTACAGCTTTTCCTCCAACAGGGCCCTCACAACCAGATCCTATGCCCAATCTGTCGGCGACAAAGTCCGCGTTCAGATCCTCCAGGAAACTGTACTCGATGAACTTGCGAGTGATCAGCGTTGAGTCGGCCAGTAAAAGCGTGCCTGCGAGGTGGCATTGCCAGCCCGGCCGTCGGTGATCTCAAGCTTGACGTAGGGTATCTTCTTTCTCGATCCTTTGAGAACATGCCCTTCCTCGACGTGGTAGTGAACGCTGCCGATGCGGAGACGGAGTTCAAGCTTGTTGACAAAGGGCGAAGGGGTGTAGCTTGCCTCAACAGGGAAGCCGCGGAAGATACTGATGGCATGGGCAGGGGGTAGCCTGCGGCCGCCCATGGTGGGCTTGTGTGTCCGCCGGTATTGTTACTTGTTATTGCGTGTGGGTTCAAGGCCGGATAAGTGATGCAGGTGAAGATCGAATGTCGAGAGTTACTAGGGGGGACCGGTGTGTTGGGCAATGTCTGGCACGGTAGACCTTCTGAGACTCGATTGACTGGATTGGGAAGAAGGACCAGAAGGTGAGAGGCCTACTGGCTAGAGTAAGAAGGAATCTACCTGAGGCATCTCGTCCTGGTTCGGTTTCGTCCTTCCAGTTTCAATCGCAAGTGTGATTCAGACGGTCGTAAGTACGGCACGCACTTTGGATACGTTAATATCCTGTAGGCATCTCAACCGGCTCGTAACCACCCACAGTACTCCGTAGGACTGATTTTGCACCTCAGTCATCTGGCGGTGTCCAATTACCCCGGATATGTACTGTAATGTGTTGCTGCTTTTGGCAAGTGGTCCTCAGACCCATTGGCTCGGACTTGCTCCCTGGTTTTGGACGTCCCTTGTCGTCTTCTATCTTCGGGAGGCTGAAGATAAGAAAAGAGCCCTCGTGTGACGTGGAACCTCATGTTGGCCGTACCTCAGCTGCGCATTCCCTTTTCAAGCTTCTTATTCTTGTGCAACGCGTGCTTAGGGCAGCAAAAAGCCAATCTCCCGACGACTTGGTGCCCGGTCTCTTTTCACTTCGTGGCTGTTTATACCAGAGATACGGTGTTTGTCCCGTTGCTTGTCCTCTTCCTGCCTCTATTGAATCACTCACGGTCTTCCTTTTTTTTCCATCATGGGATGGATGAGATCAAGGGTAGGGCACATCACGCCCTGCTACGGATTGAAGGGCTGGAACTCGGAAGGGCATGCCCTACGGCCAAGCCGACGAATCTTGCAGAGCGCAGCTGGTCAACATAGACAACTTGTGCTCGAAGATATACTGTAGTGATTTTGATATTATACTCAACGGTATGAATGGTTGCTTCTGTTTAATTAGAACAGGGCCACAGCGTTGGGCGGCGAGGCCACAAGGCCAGGGTGGTTCAGGGGCACCGACGTAAGAAGGAAACTGTATCTGCCAGTCTTCTTGGAGTACTCGCTGAGGGCTTTGAGATCCCAGAGCTCGCCGATGGGCATGCCGAACTGGTTGAGAAACCAGGGGTGCAGGACTGTAATTGTTAGTAGTCCACCCCGCTGAGTATTTGTTCTATCGATTCAAGGGCTCACCCAGATCTGAAATTGCACCGGGAGTGCCATCAGGCTTGTGCGCGGGGAGCGCCTCAAAACCATGAGCGTCGCCGGCCACGGCGGCAAACCGATGGTTCCACACCCACCGCGCTGTGTCCACGCTTCCGTGCACACCGGACAGCGTGAGAGCCTGAAGCTTGGCAAAGTCCTCGGGTGTCGGGGCCTCGAGCATCTCGGTGTAGCCCGTGCGGATGATCAGAATGTCGCCGTGCTTGAACTCGACGCCCTGGTGCTTGGCCACTTTCTCAATTTCTTCGGGCATGATCCGATACCCGTCGAGCGGGTGGTACGGCGTGCCCGTCGTCTCCTCGTGGTACCGCTTCCAGTCGATCAGGACACCCCGGCCGACTAGGGCGCCCCGTGAGTGCCAGTGCTCGATGGTCGGCAGCTCGTTCTCGGCCGTCGACTGCACCGAGAGACCCTCCTTGGTCGGCCTCAGGCCGTTGTAGGTGGTACCGTCAGTGGTGAAGTGGCAGAGGCTGTCCCACTGGCTGCTGAACTGCGTGTTGAAGTCGAGCTCGTCATCCCAGCCTTCGCAGTCCATGCCCATGTCCCTCAGCGGCTGGGGCCGGTGGACCGGAGGCTTGCGGCCCGGCAGGGGAAATTTGATGCCATTCAGCGGCCAGCTGGGTTTGCGCGTGAGCTATTGTTGTCCTTATTTACCACGTGGGCACTCTCTTGGAACTACCTACTTGAGAGAAATGGAAACGCCGTCCTTGACCTCCGCAGCAGCTGCGGCGACGATCTGGGGTGTGAGGAAGTTCAAGGTGCCAAAGACATCCTTCTTGCCGTCTTTATCAAAGACGCCCCAGGCACAACCTTGAGGCTGCCCATCGACCTTAGGCAAGTCGTCAAAGTCTGGGACTGAACTGGGATCCATCGTTGGTGGGTGGGTGCTTGAGAGCCTTAATGTCGATCAAGAGCGTGATCTTGAAAAAGTAAGTTGAGCCTTTAGGTTGTCCCACTCATGTTCAGATAGAGAAGCCTAAGTCAAAGACATGGAAACATCCCGGGGCAGACATCCGAGTCCAGCTGTATTTCAATGCCAGCTGCATTGCGGGTGGGGAGTAGTTCTTCGATGAACTGCTGTTTGTGGCATGATAGTCGGATGCTACCATCATCCGCTCGTGCAACAAGGATACCGGTGCCGATAGAGCGGAGACGTGTCGGTAATGCCGAATGCGTGGCAGTCATACATCCGTACTGCCGCGATTAAAGTCCCAGAAAGTTTACAACAGAGGAGTGCGCATGCAGGGAACTTCGTCAGGTTCCCGATCTGACCTAGTGTGCGGAGATTGGTCGGATGGGGTGGAGCCGAAGTGGATCCTTACGATGTCGATTGATCACCCGCAAGCACTCAAGGCAGCTCCCGTTGACACTTGCAAAGGGTACCGGCTTCCTAAGAGAATCCCTTCTGACATCAACAAGCTTCAACAACAATGGAGTCGTCGGCATGTCCCCAGTGAGCTCAATTAACTTGGTACGGCTTGGGGGGAGCCGGGAACACAGTTGCCATCGATCGGCCGCCGTTTGCCCCTCGGTTACATTCAAACCGAACTCCTTGTCCCCCGCTTGCCTCCTGCATACTTTGCGGTGCAGGATTGTGTAGTGCCACAGCTCGTCCCGCCTATTGGGATCCAGTGTTAATGCAATTCTACGCCGGTGCTCTGGCGATGCGGGAACGAATACGACAAGATGAATCGCTTTCGCTTTTGAAGCCTGGACCCATTCCGTGTCGATCTTCTTTCCCGGCCGGGATCCTCATGCGAATTCAGCAAGTCAAGAGCCAAATCCAGCCGCAACCAGAGTCGAGCCCGATATGATATAAGTCGTCTCATTGTCATGTTCCATACGGCGCTGAAACAATCTCACCCTTTCCCCCTCAACCATTCCGACCAAAATGACCGGATCGACTGAAGCCACCAACGGCAACAGCGCCGCTCCCAGTGAAGAGAACCTCAAGCTGTTTGAGCTCTCCCACAAGTACAGCACCGAAGCAGCCAAACGTCTACGTGCCGACGGACTGGGCCAGTTTGTCCGACTCAAGGAGGCCGGCAGCGAGCGATTCCGGTCTCTCGCCGAGGACCCGTGGGCGGACCATGCTGCACTAAACGCCAAAGAACCAGTCAAAGACGGAGCCAAGCACAAGTTCCTGATTCTCGGCGCCGGATACGGCGGCCTCCTCTTTGCCGTCCGCCTGCTTGAGGCCGGCCTCGCTAGCGGATCCGATGACATTCTGCTCGTCGACGCCGCGGGCGGGTTCGGCGGCACCTGGTGGTGGAACCGGTACCCGGGCTTACACTGCGACATCGAGAGCTACACGTACATGCCCCTGCTCGAGGAGACCGGCTACATGCCCAAGAGCAAGTATGCCCCGGGGCCCGAACTGCTGGAGCATGCCGAGCGCATTGCGTCGCAGTGGAAACTGCAGGACAGAGCTCTCTTCCGGGCGAATGTGAAGAGAACCAGCTGGGACGACGGCGCGCAATTGTGGAATGTCGAGCTTGCCGAGGGTCGAGGTCCCGGGGAGCCCCGCCGCGAGCTCAAGTTGCGGGCTCAATATGTCTTGATCGCATCCGGCATCCTTACCAACCCCCATATTCCCAAGATCCTTGGGCTCGAGACCTTCGCCGGACCGCTGTTTCACACAGCTCGCTGGGACTATAAGGTCACGGGCGGTAGTCCCGAAGATGCCACGCTTACGGGGCTTGAGGGTAAACGGGTAGGCATTCTCGGCACCGGCGCGACCGCCATTCAGGTGGTGCCCAAGGTCGCCAAGTATGCAAAGGAGCTGTTTGTGTTCCAGCGGACACCGTCGGCCGTGTCGTGGCGCGGCCAGCGTCCGACGGACTCTGAGGAATGGTGAGTCTTCGTACTCGCAAGTCCTAACTTTGTGTCGCGCGTCTCCTGACGTCAAGACACAGGAAATCAAAGATTGCCAACAAGAAGGGTTGGCAGCGCGAGCGCATGTTGAACCTTGACTCGTACCTGACCGACGCCGTTGAGGAGGGCCAAGAGGACCTGGTCGCCGACGGATGGACCGAGATGCCCGCTTTCTCTGCTGTCCTCGGCTCTCCCAGGTACGGCATCGTTGAGCCGACTCCCGAGAAGATTGCCCAGCACGTCGCGAGGTTGCACAAACTCGATGTTCCCCATAGCGAGCAGGTCCGCGCGCGGACCGAGAGCATCGTTAAAGACCGCGAGACAGCGGAAAAGCTGAAGGCGTGGTACCCGACCTGGTATGTGTTATTCGAGCTCGTTCAGCGCTGGGGCTTGAGAATCATGTCTGACTGGAGTGATCAGGTGCAAGCGTCCCACCTTCAGCGACGAGTACCTTCAAGCCTTCAACCTGCCGAACGTGCACCTCGTCGACACGGATGGCAAGGGCGTCGACTCGGCAACATCAGCCGGCCTAGTCGTCGCCGGCAAGGAGTACCCCCTCGACGTCCTCATTCTCAGCACGGGGTACGTGACCCCGGCTATTGGCGGTGGCAGCCCGGCGGTACGCACCGGCATCTCCATTTACGGTCGGGGAGGCCAGTCGCTGGACGACAAATGGCAGAACCAGGGCGCGGCGACTCTCCACGGGGTATGTACCAACGGGTTCCCCAACCTCTTCTTCGCGCCGCTGTCGCAGTCGGCGCAGGCCGCCAACAACGTCTTTACGCTCGACATCGGCGCCGAGCACATTGCGCACATCATCGCGCAGGCCGAAGCCCGGGCGGAGCCGAGCGGCGCCGTCATCGAGGTGTCGAGCGAGGCCGAGGAGGGCTGGTCGCTTCAGATCATGCAGCACGCCGGCTGGTTCGCGAGCGTCATGGGCTGCACCCCGGGCTACATCACGTCGGAGGGCGAGGCGTTGAGGCAGTCTCAGGACCCGATGGAGATGGCTAAGAAGGCACGAAGCGGCAACTGGAGTAAAGGGATGGCGGCGTTCTTGAAGGTCCTCCAGGACTATCGGGCTGACGGGTCGCTTCGGGGGATTGAAGTGACGTCGAGGGCTGCTTAGATGTATTACTGGGCTTGAGTTAGGTTCTTCTCGATGCCAACACTCTATTGGAAAGTGAGCAACCGACTTGTTATTCACCGAACCTTGATGCAACCGCGAAGCTCAGCTTGGCAGTTTGAGGTACTCGCCAGTCTACTCCATACTCCGTATCCGTGGATGAGGTCCTGAAACGTGGTACCCGGGGCGACCGCTTCCCTCACACTGCCAACAGGGGTGAGCCGGTGCGGGCTGAGCTGCTAACATGCTAGCCTGTTAGCTTGTACATCCTTGTCTGTCAGATGGGGCCCAAATACACGATCTGAACATGGCTGTGCCGCTCGAATTGGTTCTTTTCCCTAAACAAAAACTTTACAACCAGACGACAACTTGGAGGTGACTGAGGTGTTGATCTAGCGACCGCGTTTGCAATGCGCCTGTTCTACGCCGCCGCCGCGGCCCTTGTTGCCTCCCGACGGCTCTCTCGTTCATGGAGTTTCTCAAGCCTCCAGCATTCTCTGGCTCGGTAGATGCCAGCAGGAAACGCCGTCCTCCTCATCGGCATGACGGTCGACTTTGAGTGGGCGCCCGCACAGGACGGCAAGAAGCTGTCGGTGGTTCTCTACCAGCCCAATGCTACCAGGGCCGCGCACTTTGAAGGCCAATCTCACTTCACCGAGGGCCCCTTTGAGTTCAGCACCGTAAGAGAGAGACCATCTGGGAGGGAAGAGGAGAGCGTAGCGCGGCTGATGGATCTCTCTCTCCGCAGATGATCCAGTAGGCGCCACGGACTTCTCCTGGATTGCGGGGACGACCAAAGACCTCGGCGCTTCGTCCATGTTTGCCATCGATCGCCGCCTGGGAGGAGGGCGCGGCGGTGACTGACTCAGCAACCAACGTCTTGAACATCGCGCGGGCCGTGGCCGAGACGACGTCTACCTCTACATCGGCGGCCGCATCATCAGCCACCTCATCCTCGTCCGCATCGACATCCACATCCGCGTCGCCACTGTCATCCACCGCGCCAAGCACCACGATCACCGCTCCAGCTTCTGACGTCAGTCAGACTGCTGCCGTAGGCCTGTCAACGGGGGCGGCCGCCGGTGTGGGCATCGGAGCCGCCTTCGGCGTGGTACTCCTCGTCGGTGTGGGATGGTACTACGCTCGCTGCCGGGGCAAGAGGCGGCAGTCCATGGATTCGGATATCGTTGAGAACGCGACGCCACCAGCCGAGCTGCCGGAGACATACTACTACAGCGGATGACCCGCTGCGCCCCATCTTAATGCCAAGTAGCCGGCTTTTGAGGCGCCTTGTGCAGGTAGCGAACGATACGAGCTCTCATGAGGGGACGAACTAAGGTAACTAAGGATTCTGGCTGTTCTGCGTCTTTTAGTACTACTCGGCTATACTCCAAACATTGTGTGTGTGTGTGCATACAACATCACAGAAGGATTCCGTCACCCAGAAATTACTGGGGAACGATGTGTTTCAGCAAGCGAACTCAGCCACTTGTTCTGTAATGCGTTACAAGTCCGTCTCACCCCGTACTAGCTCATGTCCTTTTCCACTTCCAGAAAGCCCGGCATGGACTGGGAGCAGGCGAGTGTCGCGAGGTTCGTGGCTGTATTGGAACTAGTCGGGGGCGATGAAGAGGGAGAGGAGGATGTCGCGCCTTTGGGCGAGGAGAGGGCTGCGGTCGGGGGTGGTCGCCCTCTCGGGGATGGGTATGATTCAGTAGTTGTAGTAATAGCGATGATCATGGTAAGCTATTATGTGCTAGCTGGTTGGGCAAAACCTCATCAAATAGAAGTGGGTTTGATGGGACGCATGTTGAGATGGAACAGAGGGGGGGATTGGGGTGGTTTGCATAAGCTGCGACTACGAGGTCATACTACCTTAGCTACTTAGGTATGTAGGGCTTGTGGGTTGCTGAATTGGAGACGACTCACGGATAACAATAGGTATCAGTATAATCTTCATACTTATGCCGAGTGTGCCCCTTACAACGCTACACGGACAATCGATACGATCATGGACGGCTAACACTCCCGCGACCAGGTTGCACCCCATACGAGAGAATCTTGCATGAGGGATCAAAACACCGTTGGTAACAACAATAGGGACTGCCGGAGCACGGCAGACCGTATCGCCGTCGTAGCCTGCACGTGGCTCCCCAAGAACGGGTGTGGCTGCAATTTATGTATCGGTAAATCCTTCTGCTCTCCCATGTTCGATATTCGTACATCTGACTGCCGGATTTGACGGGATACCTTACATGAATTCACCCTGGCAACTCTAAAGGGCTCTCTATTTCCTCCCAGCTCTCTGCTTTTTCCACTTTGGTTCGAATTTAGGATTAGGAGTGCCGCTCTAAACCAGAAGTATGGCTCCGGCCGAGCAGCGAATCAGGACAAGGAGGTATGCTGGCCGCGGGATAGTACAGGTAGTATACATGGGAGTACAGCTGGTAAATTCATAGGCCAATGTCAGCTACCGCTTCTCAAGGTCGACGGAACATCACGGCCAAGAAGGGGACTAACTGGTCTCTTCCAAAGTTCGAAGGTTCGGTGAATATGAGTTGTAGTCGGGCTGCGCTTGTCCCGGTATAGGGGGCCGAAATCACCGGCGTCTTCTTTCATGACGTCGAATCAATGACTTCTGTCATTGGGCGTCTAAGGCTACCGATAGGTATGATAACCCAGGGTTAGGAAGGCTAGACTGGTGTTGACCACGGAAACCGTGACGGGTGGAGGATGATGGCGCAAGGTAGAGGTCTCATCTGATGTCCTTTTCCGTGGGGGAAGCAGGCCGGTCTGTCTCGTCTGGGAAAATAGAAAGGTAGGCAGATGGGACGCTAATGGTGGATAAAGTCGGGGCGCGCGAGGTACTCAGGACCAACTCTGGTAAGCAGGGAGAAGGCGTGGAGGCCCTTGGGGTAAATTCCTTGGTGTCCAATGGCTCGAAGCCGATTGGGCTCAGGGGCAAGGCCTGGGGGTTCCACGTGGACGTGGAGGGATGGCTGGCTTCAAAGGCTGCCTTGAAGCGTGCTGCGTCCGATTCGATGGCGCCGGCGTCTGGAGTCGCGGGTGGTGTCGGGACCTTAGACTTTGATCCAAACTTCCACTTACCTCTCGCAGGCTTCACCCTTGGCTGTGGACGGAACTCAAGGGTGGTTTTCACGCCACGCGCCCCGTCCACCAACTCGACTCGGTCCCCTTGCAGCGTCGGGCTCCGGTGGAAGTCGGTGAGTGGCCGTTCATATGGCTTCTGGTCCCGTCCGATGAAGGAGAGGGTTGTCTTCTGGAAAATGTCCGATACCTTCTTTTTCCATAGCCGCACAACCTTTTGCTGGGCAATCAGTTCGCCCCTTTCCCAGATCTTCTCGGCGAAGTAGCGGCCCAGGAGCTCGCGCTCGCGCACGTTGACCAGAAACAGCTCGCGGTGCTCGACAGTGCCGAATTCGTAGAGCGAGTAGGCCCGGTAGACCTTGTATCCCTCGGCGTTTTGCACCGTGATGTCGTGGGGTTCGAGGAACGAAACGGACCGGTCTTCCATGTCTTCATCTTCGAACCAGATGTTGCCGCGGGGAACTGCCGGGTGCCGTCTCAGCACCGCTCTTCATGTAAGGGACGACGGAACCTACTTCTATGCGTGATGCGGATTTCGACACCCCCTAGTCCGTGGCCGACGTACTGGATCCTCCGCCAGGTATCGTCCCGCTCGAGGATGGTAAGTGTCTTGAGCTTGAGTCTCTCGCCGATGCGTTGTCCGTAAGGGTTTTGCAGGCACCTGGATCCGTCAGCCGAGTGACGCGAGAACGAGGGGCCGGGGGGTGAACCCGCGTGCTGTCTTACAGTGTGGTAGGGAGCTCCAGTGCTTCGACGGATCCTCTTCTGGAATTTCGTCGGGAACCTAGGAAAGGAATAGGGGGAGAGCCTGTAATCCATCAACCTCTAAACGTTGAACGGCATAAAGGCCGGACAGCCATGCCTACCTGGGGCAGACAGGGTACTAGGCGGCCGTACGACCGCTTTTGCTTCTAGATACGGCGACGAGGACGGCGGTGGTACAAACGCTTGTGCTTCCAACACCGGCGACGAATACGGTGGCGGTGTTCGTATTTCAGGAGCGCCGGCAGAAGACGAGCCTGTCGCAGGCGGCGTTGTTGGACTTTCACGTTACCGAAATGAGAAACACGCCTGATGTGAATGAAGGTAAATGGCCGCTGGGTTTGTCACTTACAGGCCTGCCCACAAGTGCACGCGGCGCAGGATTCGGTCCAGCTCGTTCTCGAGCTCGTCGTTGTGCTCCTTGAGCTGCTTCTCTGCGTCGGCCGACCAGAAGAACTTCCAGACGCGGCCCTTCTGGCTCGTTGTCTCCCTCTCAAGAATGTCGGTGCACCGGTTCACCATGTCGTGAATGTTCTTCTGCTCTTCAGGTTTCGCAAACCTCTGAAGCCGCTCATCTTGGAGCTCGGCGAGGATCCGCGACAGGCGTTCGACCTGGCGGGGCGCATTTCGCTGTGACCCAAAATGCTTGATGACCTTGGCCACGATGGGGACGGCGCTCACAATGACGCCAACGATTTCAAAGCCCGACATGTTGAACGCTGGTGCCCCTTAGGGGTGGGCGATGGCCGCCGGGCCGTGTCTCGGGCGGTTGAACAGATGGAAGCAGATCACGACGGCAGGGTGTGGGGAACTGGGGATGGGATGGGCAACGCCCAGGGAGGACGATCTGGGGGAAAAGCAGAGCGCAGAGCCGCAGAACAGTGACTCGTGTGTCTCTCCCAAGTCAGCCTGACACCCTGCCTTGATTCCAGATTGGCATGCCACGTGGATCCAGCATGGCCACGCTCGCTGATCATTTCGGAAGGACACCGTGGGGGTGGTTCCAGGAGGGCCAGGACCAAAGATGCGCAGCACGGCCCCAATATTGCCCCGTTTTGGAGTTGAGCCTCTTGCGGAGGAAGACCGGGCATATTTAGCTTGTGGAGGTATTGAGCCAATGATGGAGGCCCCTTTGAGCCCGTGGCTACCCCTGCCACCCTAGCCGACTACCACCTTGTTCAGCTCGGGCACAGGGGGGAGGGCGCATTCACACCCCATGGATGGCTGTGCCTGGGAAAACCATAAGGGCGAAGCCGCCGCTGCAGTCATCGTCCGCGACCCGTGTCGCGTAGCCTTGCCGATGCAATGGAAAGCTAAAAAAGTCATGGCTCCTCCAGGCCTCCAAGTCAGGGGCTGTCACTCCGAGCCGCTCAACACCAAGCTTTCGCTCCATCATCATGGACACCTTTGTCCGGAAGATTCGAAATTTCTGGGCCCCCGTTGACATTGGGCGCGATATTCAGCATGTTCGGGTGAGTTCAGTCGTCTCTCGGCCTCCACCTCATGAGCTCTTTCTGATAGAATGGCATACAGGGCCGACAACGGCGAGAGCAGAGGGTTCTCCGCCTGCTCGACCGCATTGGCTTCAGTTGGCGCGTCTACTCGGTTGCCTTCCTGGGATTCCTTGCGTCCAGCTGGAGCTTGATCGCCACCGGAATTGTCTCGCCCGCCCTCTACTTCGTCTACCCACCCACGGGCCGCATGGGATCGACAGACGTTGTGCAAGTCCTCGACCTTGTCACCCTCACGGCCACCGTCTTGGGCATGATCATGTTTGGCCAGCTCGCCGACCTCTTTGGCCGCAAAGCCCTCTACGGCTTTGAGCTGCTGATCGTCTTGGCCGCCATCGGCGGTGCTGCCTTTTCCTCCGAGGGTTACATGGTCAAGGACCCGAGCTACCACAGCTCCATGGACATATATGCATCCCTGACCTGGTGGCGGTTTACTCTTGGCTTTGGCATCGGCGCCGAGTACCCCATGTCTGCAGTCATCGCGGCCGAGTTCTCGTCGACGGCCGGGCGCGGATCTCTCCTGGCCGCCGTGTTTCTGGCACAGCCCATCGGCCGCCTGCTCGCCTACGGCCTGGGGCTCGGCATCCTTCACGGGATGCAGGACGCCGTCATCGTCCCGGAACACTCAGACCAGAATTACATGCTCATCATGGATAAGTTCTGGCGTCTCGTGCTCGGCCTTGCCGGAATCCCGGCCATCTTCGCCATCGTCCTCCGCCTCTTCATCCCCGAGACGCCCCGTTTCTACTCGGCTGTTCAGCGGGACCTGGTCAAGGCTAAGGAGGCAGTACTCAAGGTCGGGTCGCGGTCGCCGAGTCTGGCGGCACCGGACATGGAGTCGCTGAGTTCCGATATGGACGGGGGCGAGGCAAGCGAACAGGAGCCGTGGCGGCGCAGGGCCTACGCCTACTTCTTCGGCAAGACACAGGGGTGGAAGCCGCTCCTGGCCGTCTCGCTGCAATGGCTGTTGCTCGTAAGCCAACGATTTCTCTTGTTAATGCAATACTCGGCTGACATTGACGGGTAGGATATCGTTTTCTACGGCACTGGTCTCGACAGCCCCGGCACGCTGGCCGCCCTGTGGCTGAACGAAGCGCCCAACAAGGCCTACGACACCATCGAGGGGTTTCATGTCTGGAAGGAGGACTACCGCTACCCAAACGCTACCATCGTCGAGACGCTCGAGAACAACCTGGTCCGGACCCTGCAGCTCTCGTCTATCGCCGCCGTCGTCGGCAGCATCGCCGTCATCTTCCTTGTCAACTACGTCAGCCGCAAGACGCACTACGTGTGGACCACGGCGGCGCTGACCATCCTCTTCGCCGTGACGGCCGTGTCCGTCTCGCAGACGTACGGAACCAGCGCCCACCTCACCAGCATGGTCTTTTACGCGCTGGGCCAGTTCATGTTCAACCTCGGCCCCAACACGCTGACCTTCATCCTGGCGGCCGAGTCTTTCCCGACCGAGTTCCGCGGCACGTGCTACGGCATCGCCGCCGCGGCCGGCAAGGTCGGCGCCATCATTGTGCGCCCCATCACCGAGAGGGTCGGCAAGAGCCAGGAAGGCCTCGTCGGCATGCTGTCAGCCTTCTCGGCCGTCCTGGCCCTGATGACCCTGCTCGCCTGGCTTGAGCCGTGCGGCATCGGCTTCCCGCGTGTGCAGGAGGAGAGGGACAAGGCCGCGGCGGCAGGCCCGTTCCCTGCGCGGTTGGCCAATCTCAGCTTGGAAGAGGCGGCGCCTTGGCCTTTGATGGACGACTCGGAGAGTGATCACATTGGACATGAGGGGGATGGCCAACAGCACGTCAATGGCGGCCTGGAAAAGGGCGGCGCGGGCGTGTCGGCGGGGACACTCGGGAATGGGGATTCGGCGCCTGTTTTCCGGCTGCCTGAGCCGTCTTGGGGCAGCGAGAACGAGATTCGTTAGTGGTGGCTGTTTACCGTATTTGTCAGTTCGGGTAACTACTTCATTATTGTCTGCATCGTTTCATACCTCACCTGCGTCAATGATAGCAGACGGTGAATGATTATTATGCGAGGCGAGACCCTCCGGCATACATGATATGTACCTAAGGTAGGTTTACATATATCTGTCAGGGGGCGGACATGGACCTCGATCTGTTACGGTATACCGAACAGGATCCAGAATTTCTTCCATGGGTCTTACAGCCTTGAATGAGGCAGGGCCAACACACATGCCGCGGCTATGTGTGCGGGGCCAAGGTTGGGTATATGCCGTACCAACACTCCCGATGCTGCCTGCGAATTGGTTTGAATTGCCTCCAAATCATCATGCAGACTCTGCACTGCCTCGGGCTAGGCGCTGTTTGGAAATTTGAAGGGATATGACCAACGTCCCTCTCATCTTTCAAGGGCAAAATACCAATTTCCTGGTTCCTCTCGAAGCAGAGAGAGGAACTAGACTTACACGATGGCCTCTCCGCGGACCTACTGAGACCTCTTAGAGCAATGTTGCAAGCCACGATGGCTCAGGCTGGAGCTCGCTTCTACATCGGATCTTGGAGGCCTGGCCCGGTAATCTAAGAACGTACGAGCGGGCAAAGTCCTTCCTAGAGACCTGCAGATATCTGGATGACTTTCTGCGCCGAGCATCAGAGACACTCATGTTTTGGTTTTTCCAGCGAAGGGAGGCATTTCTGAGACAGAGGACCATGGCCAAGTGGAACCCGCGTCATCTGGACGGTTACATCCTGTTGCCGGCTCTTTCGGGATTCGTCACAAGGAGCAAATGCTTCTTCGTCAGCCACGCTTCTGGCGCACCCAGGAGGAACCGGATCCGGGGGGCGAGTATCTTCGCCGTTTCCGGAGAGAGCTCGAGCCACAAGAATGGTCATACATTCGGGTCGATTGAACATGCCTACCCCAGCTTCCGCGGAACTGAGACCGAAGAGGCATACTTCCTACGCGGGCTACCAACCACTCCAGCCGTCATTCGGAACTGCGGATTCATCTAGTATCATCCGCCGTTTGAACCACGCCTGTAGATCTTGTACGAGATCGCAGAATACAGCCTTACCTGCTCCGGCAGCCCGTTCCTGCGAACCGAAGATATCAGGACGTTTGCGGGGCACGTTGACGAGATGTGCCAGGACGGGGTGGGCCAAACGCTCGATAAGTACGGATATTGATGCTCGTACGGCCCGTGACAAGGAGTTGTGGGTGGTGCCCCACATCCTTGGCAGACCGGATTGCCCCACGTCTGGAGCAGGGGTTTCAGCCCTGCCCACCAGAGCCATCACACATCCAGCAACACCACGGTATGAAATAACCTCCATTGATGATCCCCATCTTCTGCTGTCTCTGGTTGTACATCAGGAGTTCCTCACCTCCTAGCTAGAGCTTCTGGTTCTTTTGAAACAGTTGCTCGACGTCCATGGCCTAAGACACATAATAGATAAAATGACGTGTTACCCTACAGCAAGAGATTACTTGGTGTATACCGTCAGTGACCTCGTGAGGCTCCACAGTTATGAGGGGAAGTTGATTTTCAACCGAAAGCTTTACACTTTCACATTTTTCCCTACTTGGGTAAGCTTTCTACAGTAATATACCGTCTATAAAATCTTTGGCTCTCCTTCATGAAGACTTACCTTCTGAATAGAAAGATGATAAATGCTCAATCAAACTACCTTTGCAACCAGGATTGCCGGCAGGTTGTAGAGTGTGTGGGAAAAAGGAAAAGCTTTCTGAAGTGTGGCAGGTGTGAAACTGCAGAATATTGCGGGAAAGAACATCCAGATTGAGGACTGGAAGGGGCACAAGGCATCTTGTCATAGGATACCCGGCACGTGAAGCTGTCTCTCTTGAGATAGTGGGAGGAGCGGACGACATACCCCAAGGCACCCTCAAGACTGTCGGCAGGGCAGCAGGCACAGTCGTTCATGCCGCCAGTGAAAAGGCAGCCAGTGTGGTCCAAGCTGTGTTGAATACGCGGGCTGACAGCACTCAGGCTCTGGAGTATGGCAGTTGGAGACCAGGTATATTACTTGGCTCTTGCTCGCAGCTGACTTCGTCACCGCTGAATTCCAGATATATTTGGATAGGAAAAGAACACACAGAGAACATTATCCAAAGACAACTTGAAGATGACAACCCCTGGATCATTGTGCAGTCTCACACGGCTCCAGAGATACCTCATACCAGTACCTGAGTAACTCAGTGTGTTCGCGCAGTCTAATCCCACACTTTCGTCTCAAACTATGTCGCCTCTACTGACATCTGCACATTAGAACGCAGCGAACTTGGCACTCCGGCGGATAATCTTGCCATTGTTGCAGGTTGTGCCGGGGCCTACAGGTTGCGGGATTGCCGCACCGTGATTGCAAAGGCCGAAGGAGGTTGGGCTGAAGCAGACGACGGCGCCGTCGGGCGAGCAGGGCTGGCTGCCGGACGGACCGAGGCCGGAGCCGGCGCCCGATGTGGTGTTCGGGATAGGGGATATCTACGTAGCGAACATCAGACGACGGAGTGGAGGAGGTCGTTGCCGAGGTACTCACCGAGGTGCCGGTGATGGGTATGACAACCAGCGAGGCGCGTGTAGACGTACTGGAAATCGGCACCACAACCAGGGACTCAGTGCTCCGCCCACGAAGAGAAAGTGCCTCGCTATTGCCGCTGTCGCTGCCGCTGTCCCTTTCCAAAGCATTGTGCGTACGGCAGATTCCCAGCTCGCCCGGAAATCCGTAGATCAGAGGGACGGTATTGATGTTGTCGGAGCAGCTGCCATATCCCACCGCAACTCGGGAGTTGGCAGCATCGGGGTGGTTGTCCGTGAAGGCCTCAACTCCGGACAGGGGGTCGCCTCCATCCAGGCTGCCATCTGGGCGGTGGCAACAGCCGTCCCGGATATGGCAGCCTCTGATGTACAGAGCCCTGGCTGATGTGCGGATGGACCAAGCATTGTCCTGTTGCAGACAAACTGCATCAGCATGTCACCTCCTCGAGTTCTCCATCGGGATTGGAAAGGGAGTTTCTCACATTGCACCAATACACGCCCGTGTTCTCGCCGCAGCCGATCCGGTGACACCGCCCACCCTCAATTCTCCAGGTGCCTTTGAGAGCGCCGAGCCTGGTCAGGATTCTGCTGACCTCGTCCGAGTTGCCAGTGGCAATACCGCTGTCGGCTCCGCACAGTCTGAAGCCATTGTCAAGGCTCGTCCCCTGTCCGAGGTTGGCAATTTGCATGACCCATCCCGGATTCATGGCCAGAACTCTATCCCAGAGCTCCTGCAGTTAAGAAGTCAATGATACGTCGACAATACTGAGAAAACCTGGGACCTACATCAACATCCTTGACATCAATGATCACGTCCGGCTTATCAGACCATACCGGACCCTTCCAGCGAAGTAGGGAACCATCCCGTGTGGCGACCGCTGCGGCAGATGCAGCCTGACCGAGTTAGGTACCTGAGGTTTGTGACGGAAGATGCAGAGAAGGGTCTCACTCGGAGCGTCGCAGCAGCGGCAAGTAGCCGAGCTACAAAAGGGCTGAAGGCCATCCTAATAATTCGAATCCGAGAACGATGAATTGATCAAGAAAAGAGGCCACTGACGAGAAGAGCGGTTGCCCGGAGAATCGAACTCGACTGGACACAGACAGCGCTGACTTCCAGCGGAGTTGCTCCATCATCTTGAAGGAAAATATCAGATGTTTCTGCACAGTGACAGGGCTTGTAAGTGTGTATCGCGCAAAAAAGTTGGAAAGAAAGCAGAACAGGTAAATTTGGAATTTGTTTGCCCATCTGCCGACTATCAAAGAAACCTGCAGAACAAAACCTGTCTGATAGCACCAAAATACTACTGGCTGACACGACAAGCAAGTCAGGAGCTCAAAGACGCGGCGCAAACATTCACTGGGGCTGAAGATCGCGCTCGCACAAAAAACTGATGGCATCATACCGACGGGAACTTGATAGATTCCTCGAAAGCACGACATGTACCATGATTTTAACGGTCCCTGCTCAACGACGCCCAAATTCTATTTCCGTCTCGACAGTGACTGCTCGATCCCTCAATGACGCGTTCGGTCCAGCCACTTCAACTGCCCTCCATTTCACTCTGCCACTGCTCACTTGGTACTGGTCCGGTACTGTTATTCTGAGAGCAAAACTCTACTTCGCCGCCTCTCTGGCGTCCGGCGCCTCGCTCTTAGCCTTGAGCAGCTTCTTCGAACCGGTGTGATTGCATCCGGACTGGAAGCCGGGCATGCCGAACCCGTCGTAGTAGACCATGGCCACGATCGTGGGGGCGTAGCCCACATATCCCCAGCCCTGCTTGGTGGCCGCGCAGTCCCACTTCACCATGTAATCCATCATGTCGAGGATGTCGTCCCACGGTCAGAAACCCCGGGAGCACGTGTCCTGGTTGCGGATCGTGAGCCGGAACGAGTACCACGACCAGTTGACCTGCTGCATGGCTATTGTGGAAAAGCAAGCGTCAGCTACTTCTGTACATGTAATTATAGTGTCCCCGGAGATCCACATTCCTTTAGGCACAGACGTAGGGACGGAGCGAAGGAGAGAACTCGCAGCCGATCCAGTTCAATCCCAAGCGGTCGTAGCCCTGGAAGATGCTCTGGGCGTAGGCGAAGTCGTTGTAGTAGCCCTGGCGCTCGTTGGCGGTGACCAGTAATTCCAATCGAAGTAGCCGCCCTCGTCGGAGTCGCGCTTGGCCAGCAGCGGGCTGTTGCCGTCACAGGGCGACGTCCGGGTGAAGACGAGGTCGTCGACGCCCGGCGCGAGGATCGCCGAGGCGGGAATCGGCTCCGTCTGGTTCCAGTTCTGGGCCTCGCTTGCATTCACGGGCGCGGGCGCAGCGGCCACGGTGCTGCCGAGGGCAAGGAGGGTGGGGATGGAAGCGAGAATGCGCATTTTGGCCGGAGTGATGCAAAATTGGTCCGAGAGGGAATATGACTAAGGGGATTGTTGGTGTAATTGATGCGGATGAAGACCAGCCCAGGAAAGCTCGGCGGCCTTGATGATATTTATACGCAAAGATTCTGAGATTCAAGTTTCAACTTTCAAGTTCCCAACAGCCATCCACCAGCCTCATGGGACCAGAGAGACGAATCCACATCTACTTATACACCTTGATACCTGATCCACTGTAAAGTGTAAAGCTCTCAGTTCTCGCTTAGAGACGTCGTTGTCATGATTAGCCAACTCCCCTTCCGTCAAACCCATCGCACTGATTGAGAAGTTGTGAACAACGACACCAAGGCATGGAGGAGGTGAAAAATTGAGGGTTGCTGAACTGAGTAAACGCTCGCTGAACCACCCAGGTACACAACCTATCCACAATCGTTGACTGATGGCGAGCTCGGAGGTCCGTTCTTTCAGACATCAGAATGATTGTACGACCAAAATGCAACTCCTACTCCACCACGGTCGCCGCCGCTGCGGGCGCTCCCGCGATGGCTTCCAAGCATACGGTCATGGCGAGCATCAGTTAGCGTGAACACAGGCGCCCCTTTTTGCCGGTGGGGTGGTACAAACTACGAAGATTGACAAGCGGGCAGGCCGTCGGAGGATTTCCGCCTTTCCAGTTTTCTGCGACTAAGCAATGGGAGCAGAGAGCCCAAAGCAACGCGGAGCCGGGTTTGGTGGTGAGGAAGTCGGCCAGGTTTCCAGGTTTCCAAGTTTCCTTGGTTTCGAAGATGTGGATGGGGCCTGGGACCCGGGTGTAGAAAGTTTTGAGGGATGTGATAGTGTTGCGCTTCGCGTCCCGATGGTTGGACGGGAGAGAGTGAATCGGCCACGGGAGGCACGAGGAGCGGACAAGGCAGGGCCCAATTGACTAAAGTGAAGGTACCTGAGGGCTAGAAATTTGAAAAGGTCGGCGTCTGAACACAGATCTGAACCAGCAGTCTTCACCGGTTTAGTCCGCGACCACCTACTTGTTGAGATTGTTGGTCAGTGCTAGAGGCTAGAAGTTACCGGTACTGTGACGTTTAGACTTTCTTTCGATTACTGGAAGCTCCCTCAACGTCGTCGCCAAGAACCAAGACAGTAATTAATGCCCTCCTTGAGTGTTCCCAACAATGTCCCTTGTAATGCACCTGGACGACATGGAAGGTGGGAGGCTGTACACCCAAGTCGAGTCGATTTCAGGTGAGGAACTATGAACGAAGTTTAAGGGTGGAAGCCTTGCAAGGAACATACAAACCTGTTGCTTTTGGTCCGTGTTACAGAATGCGCAGTGCCACGAGCGAATTGGAAGTCTTAATCAATCAAGTTCGTACGGACGTGACTGTATCAGGGGATCTGGATACCCAGACTGAGGCTGAGGCCCTGAATCATGCAGTGTCCTACTGCAACTTTCCTTCCGCCTCGCACCCCTAGTGTGGCCAAACAGGCTGCTGGATAAGGGATCTTAGGTAGGTAACTTATAAGGGACATTGGTCCGCATTTGCCACCGTCGTGTGACATGAGAATGATGAGGTGATTCTGTCCCAGTGTTCGCATGCCCATTGGGGTGAGCGATAAAAACAGGGCCGTGCCCTCAGCGACCGGAAATATGCACCCCTATCCACGTATCGTATCGTCAGGGCATTGTGACTGCAGGCCGACAGTAGGCACTTGCACACGGGCAATCTAGCGATCTAAATGAATAAAAAGTGAGCTGTGATGCGGCCTTGGCTATCTGTCTATCTATCTATCTGTCTGTGCCAGGAGCTCGTGATTATCGGCCACCGCGCCGCATGCCGTCCCTCCTAACTATCGGCTCTGAGAGCTTCCCGAGTCTTCCTGTTGGCTCGGAGCCGCTTGCAATAAAGGTCCAAAGAGCAGTTAGACTGCCGTTGTTCGGCGCCGACAAAGTGCATCGCGGATTCCTCGCTTATCCGCCGTGCCCGGGCAACTCGCCGGATCTCCCGGATAACTTCGAGCCGTAAGGAATACCACTGCACTTCGGCCTGGCGGCCGGCCCGCCACCGACACCCCCACCGGCGGTCTAGTGCCATGATCGAAGGTCCGCCCCGGAGGCCAACGGTCCACTCACGCCATAGGTCCCTCACGGTCTTGACGTCCCGGCTCATGCGATGTCTTGGCGGATCTGCCCCTGCCTCTGCTTCTGCCTCTGCCTCAAGGCCGTGGTCCTCCGCCGAACCGGCTATCCCCGGGCTTACGGAGCGGCTTGCTGACAACGGTGCTGAACGACGAAGACTCCCCTCCACAACTAACTCGCCGAGCCTTCGGGGCAACGGAATGAGAGGGGTATAGGCCGGGACCGGAGCTGGCGCTGGCGTCGGTGTCGAGGCCGGTTTGAGCTGAAAGACGCTCTCGGCAAGGAAGGTCTGGAAGGAAGACTGATAAGCACCGGCGAGCTGTTCTTTTGCCGTACGGATCTCGGCCGTCAGAGCCGCCGAAAGCTCAGTTATCTGCGCCTCGCGCCGGGCATCGGCTGTTTTGAGGTAGTCCGTGAGGACCGGCAAAGCTTGCGTCAAGATGGCCAACTGACTGGGCTGTTCGTCTTCCTCCATCAACGCCATCACCCGGCTTGCATACGGCGTGTAATCTTCATGCTGAAATACCGGGTGACTCCATACCACACATTCCGGGAATCGGCGCATCAGGAATACCGAGTCCTGTAGGATAACCTCCCGGAGGTAGAACAACAAGGCTGTGAAGCCGGCCGCCGCTAAATCGTTTACCTGCCCCGGTTCTGGACCGAACTTGCCGGCCCACTTGTTCAGGTCCGGCCAGATCAGCTGCAACAGTGAATCCGGAGGTGATATCCGCGCCCGGCGTATCTCAAAGCAACCCATCTGCGCCGGGTGACCGGCCATGGTCCGCATGAATTTCCGGGGCAGCGAATTCAGGTAACAGCCGATCATTTGCTCCTGGTTCCACCGGCCTGCGCGCCGAATCTGTGCTTCGCTTATGCCCTTCAACTCGGCTGTCTTGGCTCCGGAGCTTCGGCCGACGTGGGTCTTCTTGTTCGACTGGATGCCGGCGTACGTGAATGCCTTGATAACCCAGTCCCGTTGGCTGTTGTATGCGAACTCCGAAGTGGGACTAGCGTCGGTGCTCTTCAACAGCCGAATGTCGTACCATTGGGCCCGGTTCTGGAAGTCCGGGAACGGCTCGTCGCCGAGGTCCCAGCGAAGAAGCAGGTAAAAGGCCACGGCACCGAGTAAGCAAATAAGCGGGTCACGGTTCCGAAGTGCGCCGGCAGTTTCCAAGCGGCCATGCTGGGTTTGCTTCCCGGCCCGCGTGGTTATGATAAGCGGCATGCACCGACTGGGACCCTCCCCGGCGAACTCGAATGTGAAAAGGTCTGAGATCTCAAGGGCTCGGCGGTCGCCTCCGCGGGTAAGCATATAGTGGCCCAGAAGCAAGTCGACCAAGGTCCGAAGGTGGCACTCAGCCGATTGTGCCGTGTGGCCCCATAGTTCGCCGGCAATCCGCTTCAAATCCTCCTCGGAATACCCGTCAAGAAGCGTGTCTCGGCCCTTGTCGGCGTAGAGGGCTTTCTGCCGTTCCGCATCCCGGCGCTGCAAGGATTTGATGTACTCCCGCGCGTTGTCCTCCCGCGACGAGGGGTGGCTGTTCTTACCGAGAGCCTTCTGTGAGCGGTACAGGTCGGTAACCGCCGTTATATACGACCGGACTGATCGCCACGAAAGCCGAGTCTCCGAAAGGGGGGCGTCTTCAGCGGCCTTCCGGCTTCGCAACCGCAGCGGCCGATCGACGACTTCCTCGACAAGGAAAAGAAGGAGCTTATCCTCTGTTACCGTCTCGCCGTCTTGGTACTGCTTCCGCTGGCAAAACCGTCGGAATTCTCTCTGCTTCGGCTCGTAAGCGGACGTTGTATTCTTCGGGCGGGCCGCCCGGATCATTGAGAGGACATTCTGCGAGTTGGCGCGTAGCTCAGCGTTGTTGACAATGGCGCGGTCCACGTGTTGGCTGCGTGCAGCGGCTGAGGGCGGCGCCGGCGCCGTGAGCGGCTCCTTTTGGCTGGCCAAGAGTTGTTCCACAACGGGAGGCAAGGCCACGGTGATCAAGCGGTCGTCGGCCGTAGCCGGCACCGGCGCCGGCGCTCGTCGCTTTCGGGGAGCCATGACGGGGACAAAGGAGGAGAGTGCCAGCAGCCTTTCTTCGCTACCGTGCCGGGAAGAATGAAAGGTCGCGGAAGAAGGTTGGTTGGCCGCTGTGGCGGAAAAGGCTGGGCGCGCGCAAGGCGCTGAAGATGCCGCATGGCTAGCGGTAATAGTGCCGTAATGCCCTGTAAGCCGATGGGTATTACGGGGGGCTTGCCGCGAATCAGCGGGGGAGTCAGCGAAAAACGTACAAATCCGTAGATATTCCAAAACAACTACGGAGCCAGGTATCGGCATTGCGTAGATATCCGTGCATCTCGGCGGCAGAGGGGTGTGGGGGTTAGGGTTCGGCGCAGCGCACGCATCAGCGAGCCGCTGACTGGCACTCAGCGGGGCCGTGAATACCACCTGCCATCAAGGCCGGCTACATCAAAGTGCGGAATGCTTGCGCAATCGCTCCAGCCCTGGGCCACGAGTGGCTCTGGGCCGACACGGCATGCATCGACAAGACGAGCTCGGCTGAGCACTCCGAGGCCATCAACTCCATGCACGCCTGGTGCCGTGATTCTGTCGAGTGTCTGGTCTATCTCTCTGGTGTCGAGCACCTGGTCGACGAAGAGACTCTGTGCCCAGGACGGCCTGAAATTACTGGCTCGCGCTGGTTCACGCGCGGCTGGACTCTGCAAGAGCTTTTGGCACCCATCAACCTGACATTTTACTGTTGGAACCTGCAGGGCGACGACCGCTGTGATATGCGCTGGAAGAAGCTATTCCCAGTCAAAGCAGTGGATTGAATCTCTAAGGTGATAAAAGTGATTGATTGACCATGCTGTTGATGGGCATGGGAGAGGACTAAGTATGTAAGGAAGAGGGGTTGCGGTGCTGGCACCAATCAACCACCGAGGTCCGTTGAATGCAGCCATCAAGGCGGCTTCGTTCCGACATTTACGATCGACAATAACGACGCCCCGGCACGAAACTTGATTACGCCGAGGCCATCTTAAGTTCAACAGGTATCCTAGCCTACATTTTCACATCCCAGTCCGTCCAGACAAACAGAATCACGGTATTGAATCGAAGTGTTGCCTAGCGCATGTCGTGGATGCCCCGCCGGCAAACCACGCGTATCGAGCATATGGCCTACTGTGTGCTTGGCCTGTTCGTCAAGGCTTCGGATGGGAACTGTCTCCCGCCTCCATGTACATGGTTTGGAGAGACCGTCTCCCTACTCCGTCGCTAGTTCTTGGGCTCTCTATTCGTTTCACCAACACGCTGAACCGCTAGACAACTCATTGTTATTCTGGACGCGAGGTTTGGATTAGCCCGGGGCTCATATTGCAATTCCCTCGCTATCACGCTGGGGGATCCAGCACGGAGTGGACGTTACCCCAATATGCATCTCGAACCATGCATTTTCGATTCTGTACCAATCTTCCGACACTGAAAGCGGCTGATTTATTTCTGGCCAGACGGCCGGACAGCAACGAGGCCCGCAGACGACCTTGACCACCAGCACGAGACTCTGTTCCAAGACAAAACCCTAAGGAGACACGACGGCCTCAACAGAGCGAAGAGTTCACTGTTGATTCAGATTCGAACCGGGGCCATAGGCCTTCGGGCTTTCTTATTCGAAAGGAGAGTCCCAGAGGTACTGACGCCTATATGCGAGTGTGGAGAGGGGCGAGAGACTGTCGAACACCTTGTGATGTGGTGCTTGGCCCCACCGTTGACTCGAAGATGGGAGAGAGCCGAGATCAGAACGCGAAGGGACTTTTATTCTGTCCTACAGGGAATCAGTCCCAAAGCTGCACGGCTAACGGGGAGGATCCTGGACTGGCTGATGGACTCGGGGAAACTGCCGATGTACAGTCTGGCCAGGAGGCTGGAGCTGGAGCTCGCAGTCTAATACCCTTTCCTTCGAAGGCCAAGAGGCCTTCCCACTTTGTATTTGCAGGATCGCACACTGATCGTTTCCTTGATTGTCGATATGGGTTTTTCACCCGGCCCACGAGGGCGCGGTTTTCCTGTATAGTAAGTTGTTGAAGGTCCGGCAAGCCCAAGGGCACAGCGGTGTAGGAATAATAATAATATTTCTGGCCACGCAGGGAGACGATCATCGACTTTGGAATAGGCCCTCGCGAAGTCGACTTCCACGGTCTCGCCTTACGACTTCTCCAGATGAATATGGATTGTTTCTGACCCTCGAACATCCGATTTAGGCACTCGGAGCACAGCCCAGTTCCTGACTCGCTGCCGCAGCGAGCCTCGTTACGTTTCTAACCCATGCCGCCGCTTGGAAGGAGATTCCCGCCGCACCTGGCGAGCCTCTTACTTAGATCCGCTCAACCGCAGTAGTTCTTTGCGTGTCGACTAGGCCTGGATACCAACGCCAGAGGATACACCCGAAAATGGTGTCCCAGATCTCGCGCTTATATTCACATTGTCAATCGTGAAGGTGCATGAGAGAGACATGCTAAAAAGAATCGTCGGGTTTGGAGACGGCATCGAAATCCAAGTCAAATGGCATCCCAAGCCACAGATCTAATCGCCTACCGCCCCAATGGTGGCCAGCGACTGAATATCGACAGCTGGCTGGACCATGATCCGCGTCTGGGAGAAGCTTTGGACTAGGAATGAGGCGCATTCCCCGGGCAGCCGACGGGAACTGTAATGACGATTGGCTAGAAGAATGTTTGAGACTTGGAACTGCAAGCCCAAGGGAAAAGATGCTGTGCGCGTCGGTCGCTGCGATGTGGGATATCCACTTGTTCCAAGAGACTCGGATGGGTTTGATAGATCTGCGAGCCGTCCCTGGCGACTTGCGGGGCGGTGAGGCGAGGGTCTAAACTTGTCTGAATTTAGTGTACGATGATCCGAAGGGCTCAAATTTTGATATTCTGGGTCTTCCCAACCTGTCAGGTATCCCAAGATCTTGGGTTGCACGTGGCCTTGTCAAGAGCCGCAAGATGATGACGCCAACGTTCCAGATGCCTCGGCGCCGTCGGAATGTCGAAGTTGGTCATTGAAAGAAGCTGTAGGTCGTTGATGTGAAGGAAGTGGAGGCATTTGTGAGGCAGAAGGTGTTACACTTGGAGCAGCTCGAGGCCGACATTGTGAATTCGAGGCAATCGGTTGGCCAAGTGGCTCGTTGACAGTCAAGAGCGACAAACTGTCGCGCGACGTATTATCGCTCAGCCCCAAGGTCTTCTGGCCGATAACCGGGGCAATGTGTATTTCTCCTAGGCTAGGCGGCGTGGAACTACTGTAATTCACTCGAGGCATTCGTAGCGCTCCTAGAGTGCAACACTGGAGTTCCATCTGTAGGATCGCCTGGCGGATGTCAAAATGCCTGCCGAGGGGCGTCCAAAGGTAGAAGCGGGGCTGTCCTGGAAAGCACCCGCAGCGTTGGAGCTTGGGCCACCTCAACGAGGGAGCTATCTGAGAGGTGTGAGCTGGAAACATTTCTGCAATCGCTGCTCATTAACCCAAGAAATCACAGCATTCATCCTTTTTTAGCTGCATTGAATAGTGCACTGACACTTCATTGGGCGAACCCCAGCTTTCTAAATCAGGGCAATCAATCCCAGCAGTCGACAGTTCCTCCACCCACAATGAGCCGAGTAACCCCTCGCCGGTCGCGACACCGGCACCAGGCTAGCAACAGCGGAGCGCGCCAGGCGGCCGCCTCCGACTACGACTCCGACGCCGCCCAGCACCTCGAGAGTCGCGAGGCGACGAACCCGCAGCCTGCGCGCGATAACACCGAGCTCAGCCTGCGCGTGCTTCGCCGCTACCAGCCCAGCATCCGCTCCATCCTGGCCATCGCCGCCAACGCTGTCGCCTACACCTTTCTCGAGTCAACACAAGGGTGGGAAAAGCACGGCGCAGAGGGTACCCTGTTCGTCTGCGAGCAGGAGCCCATCGTCGCGCCCACTGGCCAGGTGCTACCGCGCGTGTGCGTGTTTGTGCTCAACCGCCGGAGCATGGAGAACCTCGAAGTGGATCTGCTGCGCGTCACGGATTGTGAGGTGGTCGGGGAGCTTATTGTCTTTCGACTAGAGGATGACGTCGCCGGGAATAATCACCAGGGCGAGGAGGCGGGAGCTGGGAAAAAGGTTTTGGGCCTTTGGATCCATGCGGACGAGAGCAACACGCGGGAAGTCCACGCCAGCTTGATTCTGGGTGCCTGGCAGCAGAGTCGGCAGACCTTGGAGGTGTGTGCTCAGGCGGCGACGGCAGGGCAATTGGACAGCGGCGCGTTTGCGCCCGAGGAGGCCGGGGCCGATTCCGCGGCAGGGAAGCGACTCAGCATGACGGAGCTGTTTGGGAAGAAGAACGGCGCGTGATGGGCGGCGGGAAGAACAGTGACCGAGATTTGGGGGCAGCAAACCGAGTCTTCCTCTGCCCGCCACAGTGTCCGTTGTTCGACGTTTGCACTGTGCTCGCGATTCAAGCTTGCTTTGGTCACTCATCAACCGTCTCAGATCCTCGCCCTTTTCATGCTCGAAGATGACTCCCGCTATGGCTACAGGAGGCGACGCCACACGAGACGCAAATCACTCGACCGCCAGCGACAACGTTGTTGGCCCGGCTTTGGAGAACCAAATCTCTCTCGTGTCGTCATTCGAAAAATGGCTAGCCCAGAGAACGGAAGCCAATGCTAAGCACAACAGCATTATTGCCAAGGTGCAAGAACGGCTGAACAGCTACAAACGGTGGCTTCTTGAAGCTCAGAAGGCACAAGAGAATGTGTCAGAGAATACCGACCTCTGGGCCATGAATGCGCGCGTCCGGCGTGAGAGCGATGGTGCGCCAGTCATCGTCGTCACCGGACCAGGCGCCGATGAGCCAATTGAGGTGGCGCCCAAGGACGAGAAAGAGCTTGAGTATCTCATTAATGTACGTAGCGACTTTTGACAATGAGAAGCATGCTTGTTACACCCGCTGATCAGTTGTGCTTTTCAAACAGGACGGTTTCCTGGGCTACATGATCAAGATCGTACGCAGCCATTATTAGATTCCGCGCAGCAGTGAACTAACTCGCTCAACCCAGTGCCACGCATTTGCCAAAGCCCAAGGCACCATGCAATCGCTGCTTCGGACGGCAAACGAGGTGGAGCAGGAAAGATTGCTGCTCAGGTACGAAGCCTCCCGTCCAGCAGTATTGCAAGTTTGTTGGCTAATAATCTGAACAAGCCAACCACCTGAGGTTACAGTCAATACATACATCCGCCGTCTCCAAAAATACAACGATATCAAGGATATCGGTGAACAGCTCATCGGCCTCGTCGCTGAAAATCGAGGGATTCCTGTACGGACGCTGTACGAGAACGGGGAATACGGCGTTGGTATGCCGAGGTAGGAGGGGTCTTGATACCAGTGCAGTATCTGAAAGGTGTTGGCTTCATTACCTCATCGAGCAAGGTGCACAACTGCTGGGAAGACCGAACCAGTCTCGGGCAAAGCCCAGGTTGGGTGTATTTTGGGGCATTGCTTATGAGCCGACACGCCTCGCTTGTGCATGCGAGCTACCTTAGGTCGGTACTATACCATTTCCTTTAGCGCTCCCTTAGATCTCCCTCCTCCCAGGCAGCCTTCATCGCCCCACTGGGGCATGTCTTCAAGTCCCGCGAAACGATCCATGGAGGGAACACATAGGGGCGCACAAACGCTCGCCACTGAGGCTTGAACGAGGTGCGGCCGCTCCCGAGCCGGTAATGCGAGACGATAGTGATGACACAGTATGAAATCTCCCTCCGAGTGTCGATGAGCCGTTTCGTTACTCTTGATAAGCATTTCCGCTCCACCATGGTGACCTAGTCGGTGAGGCAGTGCGTGCACGACTCAACCGTGTCTCGGCATGGCACGAAGGCTTCCTTCGATGGAGGAGCTCGGCCGCGGCGGAGGGCTGCGGCAGGGGCCCAGAGGTCGCTCTAAAGCCTCCCGTCCCGACATGGGGCCAGAGCCCGTAGCGGTACGTGTCGACGGCCTTCCTCATGGCCCAGTCGGTGAGAGTGCGCCTGACGGAGAGATACAGCTCGTCGCCGAGTATCCGTGCCGACCACTGCTCCTTCCAGCGGACGGGGTCTGCTGAGGTCGTCTTGAACTGGAATTTGTCCAGGGACAGGCCGTGCCACGGACCGTGAAAGTGGCGGTTCATGGCGAGATGGAGGTGCGAGTAGCTCACCGACACCCAGCGTCCGTGCAAATCCACCTGGCTGGGGCAGCGGTCGTGGCTGGCACCTCTCGGCAGGAACTCCAAGCGGTGCAGGATGGAGCAGACCTAACGATACCACCGTGGGTACCCCAGATCTTTCTCCAGGAGAAGCTGCAAAGCCATGCGTCCTGTCTTGTCAAGCCTCACTACCGCGATGGGTAACACGAGGTTGTGCAGGCTTTTGCATGTCAGGTAGAGCGCCACGGCTGAGACCGGCTGTAAGTGGCTTTCACAGAGGTCGAGGAGGATGTCAAGTGGTAGTGCGCCCGAAGGGCGATGGCCTGGCTTCGTTGTGATGGATGGATGGATGGAATTTATTTCGCCCGGAGGCGCGAAGCCTAAAGGGCCTTGGCACGCTAACTACATCCGATTCGTTGACGTTCAACCATCAACTCGTACAAGCCCTCTACTCTCTCCCCTTTTCTCACGCCACCTGTTGCCTCTTGACTTAGTTTAGCAGATCGACTTGGAGGCTGCGTTCTCCAAGTGTTCAGCGTCCTATCTTCAGCAGCTAAAGCGGGATCTGCTGGCTGAGGCTGTGTAGTGTTAGTGGAGCTCCGCTACTGTGATTGTCCCAATCTTCGTCGTTCCTCGTCAAGATCCAATCTCCCTGTCGCCATTGCGTACTTGATCGTTGCCCGGACTGCTTTCATGTCTGGCGACCACATCTTTGGATCCGATGGTGCTTTCCCTCCCAGGTAGAATGAGAGGCTCCCTCGTCTTGCCACTGTGCATTGCAACATGTCCTCCCTCAGAGCTTCCCATCTCACGCATCGCAATAGAAAATGTTCCACGGTTTCCCTCGCTCGGTTGCAAGGACAAAGGTCTGACTCGACCGCTCCGATTCGGCTTAGAAAGCCGTTCAGCCTCGCCATTCCTGTTCGGAGTTGTGCCAAGATACAGGCCTCTTCTTTGTGACGTCGTCTTGTAAGCCATGGAAGGAAGCGGGAGACATGAGTTCGGCCAATCAAATGCTGACTTTTGTTCAGACGTTGGGGACCAGTCGGTCTGGGTCGGATTCATTTGCGGAGTGGAGCGGCGCACGAACGACCAGCTTGAATGAGTCAAGGGGCAGCTGCAATGAACCGAAAAGGACCTGGTGCTGAGAAGCGGACAACTTTGCTAACTTGTAATGAACGTCCGAGGGCTGCATGGCCTGACCCTGTGCAACGTATTCGTGACGTAAAGACACACAGCAACACATCCATTACCAACCTCAAGGCCCTCCAGTCCATACCTAGGTCATTGCGCGTTCATCATAACCTCGCCCTACCCTCTAACTCGACAAGCAGATCCACTCTGCTTGTCTAACCCGTCCTGCAGGCAACGAAGTCACCCGAGCTCGTCCCGGTGTGCGTGATGAGGGCATCCAACGCCCCGCGCGAATCGAAAATGATACGGTCTGGTCCCGGCGAGCCCCCGGTATAGACCCTGTAACTCGACATGATGGGGAACTCATACCACAGCCCGGAGGTGGGGAAGTCGAAGCCCTCGTAGTTATTGTAGCGATGGGGGTAGTTGTCTGCTCTAGTTGGTCAACATTCATGCGGTAAGCATGGGTGAGGAGCAGAAAGAAGGCTAACTGATGTCGTCGCCGCTCTGCTGCAGCGAATAACCCTTGCTCAAGGCTGCTTGGACGTGAGTGGTTTGGTAGCAGACGCTGCCGCATGTCCAGGCGCAGGCGCGGGCTTCGACTTGGCCTTCAGCTTCGGGTTCGGCGGGCAGAGGTGCAGCCGATACCGAGAGCAGGGCGAACAGAGCTGGAATGAGCTGGGAGTTGTTAGTGCGGATTTCCGATGTTTGCTTGGGCGTGGAAACATGAAGGAGGCAGTCTCACCTTGACCATTTTGGTTGACAGGGTAGACCGGTAGAAAAAGGGAGCACAGGTTTGAGGCTGCTACAACTTGTGAGGTGCTCCCCGTTTATATGACCATGACTTTGAATTGGAACGGAAGGATGTGGTTGCTGGAGACTGTCCAAGAATGGAAGGTTCTTGGGACGCCGATCTCCCACGCTCCGGTGAGTGTCATCGAGCGCTCTATCACCGATGATACCTCGGTGGCCTTGTAGGAAGCTTATCCGTGCGAACTTTCATGCCGAACGTTCCTCGCAAGGTCGGACATCTTTTTCTCCTTCATCTTACCGTGAGCTCCGCTAGCGTCCTCTGACCGGTCGCGCCGAGTGAGCTGTGCCTGCCCTTGAGGTTCGAAACACAAAAAGCCATTTCAATCATCGAAGCGCCTTCTACCACGAGTGAGTTCTCTGGCATTGATTGGGCCAAGACGTGACGCTCTCCCCAGCGGAGTACTTGCCGATCGGTAAAAGAGTGTCGCTCAGTCGGCGAATCACCGCCGACAAGCTGGTGGGGGCCGAGAGCTGCCCCTTACGGAGCCGCTTTCCCAACCGGGAAGCTAAAGTTGGGTTCCGAATGTAACGGTCTCAGGTAGTATCTTGCAACTAGCTGATGACGACTCTACGAGTACACTGAACTTGGAGAAGAAAAGGAGAGACGACAGACTCTGGTAGCTCGCAAGCATACTTATCCTCGTCGGCGCGCTGGTCTGAGCGCGTTGCTAGAAGGTTCGGTGTGCTGTGGGGCGAGTGGGAATAGCCTCATCAGGGGTCTTGGTATTGGCCGAGAGTCGCCGAGGCTCGCACCGGGCCCAGCCCGTTACAATACCCCCCTCCTCCCCTTCTT